>NC_081553.1:61360310-61616942 GCF_963082655.1 Stomoxys calcitrans | reverse complement strand
ATATATATATATATATATATATATATATATATATATATATATATATATATATATATATATATATATACATATATATATATATATATATATATATATATATATATATATATATATATATATATATATATATATATATATATATTTATATATATATATATATATATATAAGAGTTATATGTAAATCTGGACCGATTTCCCTGAAATTCACTAGTAATGTCGAGAGTCAAGAGAAAATCCTTCCTAACAAATTTGAAGAGAATCGGATAACAAATGAAAATTTTATTGCATTATTACTGCAAATCGGACTAACATATATATGGGAGCTATATCCAAATCCGAACCGATTTTTCCCAATTTCAATAGGCTTCGTCTTTAGGCCGAAACACATGACCATACCAAATTTGAAGACGATCGAATGCAAAACATGGACAGACCGACGGACATAGCTAAATCGAATGAGAAAGTGATTCTGAGTCGATCGGTATACTTATCAATGGTGTATCTCTTTTACTTTTGGGTGTTTCACTAATGCCAATTCACTAAGTTATAATACCCTGTACCACAGTAGTGGTGTAAGGTATAAAAAACCACAGAAATCGTTCATGAAGCCTTTTGGTTAACTCTGTATTTATACGCGTATGAGGCATTTTCCCCATTAATAATGCTCATACGCTATGGTGTACCGCAAAGCAAAATAAATTGCATGAAAGTCATGAGCACAAAAATAAAGATTAGAAATGTTTCGACCATATGATACTAATATGGAAATGTAAAGCTTTATATCCCATGCCGAGATTTCTCATTAATGATGCTCATACCAAGGTGTACCGCAAAATTCTTTATATATAAAATTCAATTTGTGTTTGTTTATTTGTATGTTTGTTTGTTTGTTCGTCGGTTTGTTAGTTTGTTCCGTATAGACTCAAAAAACAATAGACTATATAATTTTTTGATATCTTTACCCCAAAAGTACTACCCAAAAATAAAAGTGGACCGATAGGGACAATATGGGATTCAAATGAAAGGTATTCAAGAATAGAGTACGAATTTCATAATAACATTTTGATCCAAGTACCTAAGGGGCCGCCCCAGCCTTAAAACCCCTTAAAATAGGTTTATTTGACAATATGGGACTCAAATGAAAGTTATTTGGGAGTAGATTACGAATATGGTCAGGAAGTAGGAATAGGCTTTTTAATTTATTGATAACGGAAGGGGGCGGACCCTCCACCGTTACCCCAAAAACACCACCCAAAATCAAAAGTGGACCGATAAGGACAATATGGGTATCAAATGAAAAGTATGCGGGAGTATATAACGAATCTGGCATACAAATTCATGTTGAAGTATAGGGGGTCACCCCACAAAAACGCCCAAAATGGGCACATTAGCCAATCATGGATATATGGGACTCGGATTATTTGTTCCGTATGGACTGAAAACGGCTGAACCGATTTTCTCGAAATTTTAGCTTATTGTGTAGGTTTGTCTAGCAGGAAACATAGGCTATAAAATTTTTCGGTATCGGAAGGGGGACGGACCCTCCCCCATATGCCAAACACACAACCCAAAATCAAAAGTGGACCAATCGGGACAATATAGCTATTAAGAGAAAGGTATTGGAAAGTAGAATACGAATATGGTATTAAAATTCTAATCTAAGTACCCATCGGGCCACCCAATCCCAAAACTCCCCCAAACAGACATATTGGACGTTCATTTCAATATGGGGCTCAAATGAAAGATATTCGGGAGACGATTTCGAATCTGGCAAACAAAATCAGATCGAAGTATAAGTGTTCACGCCACCCCTCAAAAACGCCATTAGACCCATTATGACTATATGATACTTGGCTGAACCGATTTTCTTAAAATGTTCATACATTGTGTACGTTTGTCTGAAAGGAAACATAGGCTATATAATTTTTAGATGTCGGGATGAGGCGGACTCTCCACCTTACCCCAAAAATGCCACCCATATCCGAAAGTAGTTCGATGTGCACAATAAGGTTATCAAATGGTCCCCCCAACCCCAAAACCCTCTAAACAGGTATATTCGAAGTTCATGTCAATATGGGACTCAAATAAAAAGCATTAGGCAGTAGATTACAAATATGGCATAAAACAATAGGTCCAAGTAATGGGAGGTCACCCTGCCCCAAATACCTCCAAATGGGCATATTAGCCGACCATGGCTATATGGCACTCAAATGAAAGGTATTTGGGAGTAGCTAACAAAAATGACATTAAAACTTGCCTTCAAATACCCTCAATTGGGCATATTAGCCGACCATGGCTATATGGGACTCAAATGAAAGGTATTAGGAAGTAGATTATGAATATGACATTAAAGTTTGCGTTCAAGTCTAGGTGGCGCTTTTCCTCTTAAAGATATTGTACATCAAATGGGATATTTGACCCATTATGACAATATTTGAGAGTAGAAAATGAATTTGATATCCAATTTTGGAGCAAGTGTTTTGGGGTACGCCCTAAAGCACCACCTAAACTGAACTTAATTTTCGTTGGGAATAAAGAACGAATTGGATATCTATTTTCAGTGCAAAGTGCAGGTGGCCGCCCCAGCCCCAAAACACCCTCCAACCGGTTCATATTTACCGGCCATGGCAATATGGGGCTCAAATTAAAGGGATTCGGAAGTGCAGCACGCATTTGATATCCACATTTGTGTCGAAATGTCTGAGGTCCCATCCCTCTCCTAATGAGAACTTAACCCTAAGGAATAACATTACCATCAGGAATCGAGAAGGGGCAAATTCTCACACATCATCGAGTGCTTTCCGATTCAAGTTTAAACTCAATGATAAAGGACCTTTTTGACCATGCATGGCATGGTACCTCGCAAATGTCGCTAACATTATGAGGGTATAAATACCGCGTTGTTCGATGTTCTCGCCAGGATTCGAACGCGTTCAGCGTCATAGGCTACAATGGCACGAATTCGATATCCGCAATCAGAGCGAAGTGTCCCCACCCTAAAAATATATTAGAGAGTTATAGAAGGCGCAGTGGAGCGGGCCGGTATTGGCTGGCAAACAATATAACGTACCACACATGATTGGGATTAATTGAGAAAAATTTAAAAAGGACAATATGTCCTTTTTTGCCCATTTTTCAACACATTATAGTTAATAATAATACCCACAATGAAATGTTGGCCTATTTTTGCTTGCTTCACATTTTGATCCATTGAGTTTTCCGCATTCCAAAAGAATTTTGTTGCATGACTAATTGAAAAGATATTTTTAAAACTTTTTCGCATGATTAAGATATTTAAATATTTGTTTGTAAACATATTTGTAAAAAATATGCATATTCTGAATCACCGAAGAAAACTTCAACAAATTTACTTCATTGTTGACAAAGTGTGATTTGTATAATTTAAACCATGTCAAAAAATATATAGTCACGTTTGTTATTCAAAATTTGATGCTAAACTTAATTTGGTTAACCAATGCAGAGCATGCGGGAAAAGATAAGATATGAACTATAGTGAAGAAAAGTGACAGTTAAAAAATAATATATATGTAAATAATTAAAATTGCTTGTTTTATAACTTAATGGGAAATATCAAGGTATTTATTGTCTCAGTTAGACCATCTTTTCATCATTGATCAAAGGTTGTGTCTTTTGTTTTTAGTCATATCTTTGTTTATCTCTTCGGTGGAAGTTTATCATTTATAATGCGTGAATAAATATTGAAGGAAGTATTATAAAACAAAAACAAGTGTAGACAGGCAAAGTATGGCGGAGCCAAATCAGCTACAACTTTGATGAAATTTTGTGCACTCGTTGAGACATGAAACAATCAAAGTTCAGCATGTAGCTTGATTACAAATATGCATGGAAAGATGCACAGACAGAAGGACATGGCTAGGAAGTAATTCCAAGTCGATCGGTATACTTAACAAGGGGTATGGCTCTTCTCCTTCAGGGAGTTGCAAACAAATACCCAATGTTATGGTTATTTATAAATGACAAAGTATTCATATAAAAATTCATAAAATTTTATAAATTGGTTGAATTCAAGGCGTATTTGATAAGGTGGCCGCATCAGCGAATTACTACAACAAAGCATCTTTTTAGGCATCAAGATGAATTAAACTATATTCATCGTGACATTCCAAATGTTCGGCAAACTTGTTTCGACCATTCAGAATTTAGAAAAAACAAATTTAAAAATGTACAAAATTCCCATTAGTTCCAAAGGCTTAACCCACATAAGCACCAAGATAGCTGGTTTAAACTTAAAAACTTACAAAGTACCCATTAGCTCCAAAAGCTTAACCCACAAAAGCGCCAAGATAGCAAGTTCAATTAGTTTTCACTAGGTTATTGTGGTGGTAGGTTGTTAGCAAGTGAAGCTGATGTTCAATGCTACAGAATAATTTGCGTACTACTAGCAAAGGGTTCAAATAGGAAGATTGTGACTAGAGCTCAATCACCACATTTGTTGGAGCTATTTGAAGAGGACAATTAAAGTTTGTTTGCTAGGAGGATGAGAATATCCCCCGAAAGATAAAGTTTCTGCTATTCAATATGAGGTGAAGTAATTGAAGTACTCCGCTCTCATTACGATGTCAGGACCTTGACGTTGCGCCAGACACATGACGAATTTACGTTTGATTTGTGGGTGATGAGTTATATGATGTAGGAGATGAGTTATAGACGGTTGAGCACCTATTGTGGTACTGCCCTGTAATTGCGGGTGTAGGTGCAGGATTATGGCTAAACAAACACCATTTTTATGTCTAAATTATCTTCAGGCACATGGTCCTTTCACCATTCTTGACTACTCTAGCTTCAAATGGCAGATTGGAGGGAACTCTCCAGGCCGCCTGGCCGCCGTTTTGTCATGCACGTTGACTTCTTCTTCATTCTAATGTCTAAAATGGTACTGACGTAAATTGTATGTGTTCTTTTGAGCTTTTTGAATCCCTGAGTAAAGCTTATAGCGACTGAGGTTGCGATACGCGTACTTCCATTAATAACCTAAGATTAAGAACAATAACACCAGCAAAAATAAAAATCAATTTAAAAATATTTATTTTGAAGTTTATATTTATATTTCATATTTTGTAAGGCGAATTCAAATGAATTGGCATATCAGGTTCCATCAGCTGAGTTGATGCGGCCACCTGATAAATACGCCTTGGTTTAATTTTTAAATTATATTCGACTTCTTTTCGATGGCATAGATGACTAAAAATGGGTAAAGTCATCGATAAACAATATAAAATATCCCAAATCATGCCAAACAACTGGGTCTTTTGGTCCGCTTACATCAGAATGAATAGAGATGGGCGATGGGTAAATACCCAAAAGGTATTTACCCGAAAAATTGAGTAAATACCCGGGTATTTACCCATTTATACCCAAAAGCTGGGTATTTATAATTTTGCAGATATCATCGGTGTAAAAACATTTTCCAAACAATTGTTGATGATTTCGTATTCTTTGTATATAAACTTGATCTTCTGATCTCATAAAATCGGATGTCAGATATATTGAGTTGCCCAAAAAGTAATTGCGGATTTTTTAAAAGAAAGTAAATGCATTTTTAATAAAACTTAGAATGAACTTTAATCAAATATACTTTTTTTACACTTTTTTTCTAAAGCAAGCTAAAAGTAACAGCTGATAACTGACAGAGGAAAGAATGCAATTACAGAGTCACAAGCTGTGAAAAAATTTGTCAACGCCGACTATATAAAAAATCCGCAATTACTTTTTGGGCAACCCAATATATAGCCGCTATATAGACCGATCTCCAGACTTAAAACCTCGAGGCAATAAATTGGTCATTTTTCATACGATTTCGATGAAATTTGGCACAGTGAGTTGTGGCAGACCCCTACCCATTTTTGTGAAGTGTGGTTCGTGGATCGGACTATATTTGCATATAGCTGCCACATAGACCGACCACCCGATATCCTGATATAGGGTGTTGAGGCGATTAGAGATTCATTTATTACCCGAATTCGGTGAAATTTGGCACAGTGTCTTCTGGTAGAACCCTACACATACCTGTCAAATGTGGTCGAGATTGGATAGCTGTAGCTATTTGGTCGTTTCCTCTGATTAAAGAGGCCTTGTTCTTGCAGAAATGAACTTCAATACCTGGGGATGTCATATTTTTAACTGCGATAAGTTGTCTCTTAGTTCTCACATAAAGGACGTACTTTAAAGTTGTGTGCAATTTTATTCCCAACAGCAGTAGACAGTTTACCAAATGGTCACTTGCGCCAGAATCAAGAATCAAAATGGGTTACCAGCAGGATTCACTGAATAAGGTTAAGCCAAGCGAGCAGCCGACATAAAATTTTTAAAATTTTGGCAGTACTTAGCATTGAGAAAGTCAACATATTCTCTATGTTCATGGGGCCTATCCATTTTATGTTTTCACATGTGATTTAACCCTTTATTAGTTAATCCTGGATTACCAGTATCTGCCATAAAACACACATTACCAATGCCATTTTTCTGGACCTTGCTACTCTTTGCAGCTCTGCGGGCATCACTTTGTGGACATTCGTTTGCCTTTTGAACAATTTTATTGCACATATAACAGCGACCTTGAATTTCCTCTTTTAAGTTTTTCTTTCCTGAAATAACAGCCTTTCTTTCACCATGATATAGTTTATCAGAGATACATCTATGCTTGGGTACGAATATCACTGGCCGAAACATGAGCTTCCGTCATCTTCAAATTTCTCTCAAAATTTTTAAATTTGCTTTGTGCTGTAAATCTTTATAAATGTAGGGTGGTATCGGCTTCTGATGAGGACTTTATCAAGTATCTAAGTTTACTATTCGTATATTACTTTCTACCCACTTGTATGGAAATTCCCAGTATTTGCAAAATAAATTGATTTTAATCAATCGAATTATGGTCAATTTTATATATGGGTGAAATTAAAAGTATTGTGTTCAAAAACTTTTGAAGGTCAAGCTATTTTGGGAATTAGTACGCTAAACACAAAGCATGTGCACTAAAAAAAATATAATATAAAAACCTTATTAAAAAAAATTTTGAAATGAATTAAAGTTATTTAAAAAAAAAAATAATAACGAACGAATATGACTAAGATCCAGTGCAGAAATCACATTATGATGGGATTACATCCAATGTGACGAAAAAGAAAATTTTCTACTTATGCAAAATTTTGTGTTAAATGGCAGGGATCACTGTATGAACCGAGATAGGATAAAAAAAAATTCCACAAAACTTCCTAATAAAAATAAATTTCGAGGAAATGGATTCCAAAAATCCGCATAAAAATTAGGATAATTTTTCATGAATATTTAAATTTTAGAATTTTTTCTATGAATGAACATATTAGGCTAAATTGTAATTGTCAATTAAATTAAAAAAAAAAAAAAACATTTTAAAAATCTCCGATCACTGAGCCGTCTCCAAAGAGAAACAAAAAAAAATATTGTTAAAATTTTCTAAAAAAAAGAATTTATTTTCTTATTAATAATCAATAATAAAAATTTAATAAAATTGTCTAAAAAAAATCATTTTTGACAACATTTTCTTAAAAAAATAATTTTTTTTAATTTTTGGGAATTTTTTGTTTATAAACATCTTTTTTAAATTATATGTTAATTTAAAATTATATCGGGAAAAAAACAAATGCGATCTATGTTGGAGGGTATATAAGATTCGATCCGGCCGAACTTAGCACGCTTTTACTTGTTTTGTTTTTTATATTTTAGCAAAACTTGCTTTTGATGCTTGACATTTAAACGGTTTCCAGAAATCTCCCTGCTAAGAATTTTGAAAAAAATGTTTGTTTAGTTTTTTTACATGTAAAAAATTGCCGACTTTCGACAACCAAATTTTCGGGATTTTTTTTTAACAAGTTTCATTCGTCTACTTTGCGCCAATCTAATCTTTATTAGGATAACTCTTTCTTAACTCGAACTAGAATTTTTCTATGACAGCTCTATTCTTGGGTATTTTTCTACCCGTTCGTCGTAAATGGGTTAAATTTAACTTAGCCCTTTCAAAACCTCATTCAGATAGCACGATGTACGTGTACTGTGCTATCTGAGTTTAATATGTCATATATACTCCAAATATTTATTTACATGTAAACAGCGAAAACCTGAGTTACACAAACGCGTTATGTTCTTTTTCTCAGAATCCAGGGATAAAAATTTTTTTTTTGTATTTTTCACATAACTATGGCACAAAAATAAGCACCTGCTGAAAATTTCATACAAATCGGTGGAAGTTTTTTTTTAAATCTGAAAGGGTTAGTCATTTTTTATTGCTAATGTTATAAAATAAAATCAATTCATCGTAGTTTTCCCAACGTTTGGCTTTATTCTAATCTCATTAGGAGATGTAGCAATTAAAACTGTTTGGGCTAAGGCTATTGAATAATGCAGGTTCGTGTTGTCTTTATACTATACTTTGTCTATCCTCTACTGTATTCTTAAACTGAACTACTGCAGCACTACTAAATATTCAACTAATTTCTTTAAATTTGCTATCCTCTCATTGAGTCAAACCATTATCCTACCCTTCCTACAGCCTATTTTTATCAGCTTAATTCACTTGCAATGAAACATTCACTTACCTGTAAATCCAAACCAGCAATTCCTGCATAGGCCAAACCTTGTGGTATAACAGTAAGGCCGACTGTTATACCCGCCATTAAATCACCGACAAAATCATTGCGATTATATTTCGGCAGCCAGGTCAATATCGGCAAACGCTTGTACAAAGTTTTCTTGCGAAAAATATTTGCAGAGGTTTGTTTTAACCAATCCGTGGTCTTGGTGCAGCAGTTGCTGCCACCATCTGCACTATCCCCATCTTGGACAATGCAATCACGTGAAGTATTGTAGATGGCATTCGGTGGTATTTCCAAGGACACTTCGGAACCCGAGCTATTGTTACGTTGCTGAGCAGGTTGATCCGAACGCATTGTGATGATTTTTTATTTTGTAAATATTAACTTCTTTGTGTATGCGTCTTTTTTTTGAGGGGTTATAAACATAGTTTTTTTTATTTTGCTGTTTAAAAATCAATAACAATAAACAATTATTTTTATTATTTTTTAAAGAGGCACATTTATTTGTTAATTTATTAAGGTATTTTTATCTTTTCAATTCGTTGGCAAAATTTAAAAGAATATCTGTTTAATTATCCGCGATAACTGTTCGTGTGATCTTGTCTTTAGCGAGTCTATAACGCGAATGTTGCTTAAGTTAGCATTCAAACTTACGAACTGGGCTCGTGCGCTAAGGTTTTTCAATTAAAAAGATCGCTCTCGTGTCTCTGCCACACTCAAGCATCGGACGCTGGCGTGCTGTAGACAACAAAGGCAGCAAGCAAAAGCGAAGTTAACTCAGCTGCTGCCAGCTTCATTCTAATAATGACATCTACGTTTTTACTCTGTTGCCGTTGGCTGATGCTCCAGTTAATTATGTCAACTGCCTTCTCAGTTGACGCAGCAGCAACAGAGCCCACAATAACCATCAAAGAGAGATTAACTGCAGCGGCGTCAGCTGAGATTGTGTGAGAAATCAAAATAAACATTGAACCTATCTACCGTTACACTTTAAACGGTAGGTCCGGCAAATTGTTATGCGAGGCGTCGCTGCTGTTCTCTGATGCCGGTGATAGGGGTTTTTACCCTTTTGATAGTCTTATTGCGAATAGTTTTAAGTTTATTGATAATTTGCGGTCGACAGCGATTTCCTTCTGATTTATGACGCATGAATTGATGGTTAATTTAACGGTCGACATTGATGATACGTGTGGGACATGAATTTAATGCCGTATTTACTTTATATGAATGTTTGAGAGAGGGGAATTTTTCAAACATTAAGCATAAAATTGCAATTAAAGTTCATTTAATGGTTTATCTAAATATGTTAACATGTAATTTGTAAATTAGAATGGAATATCAAGTAATGACCCTGTTGGATGGTGAGTAGCGGTATCGAAAGGGCTTGGGGTATGGCAAAACACAGAGGTATGGCAATAGATCGCCTCAATATTAGGACGTTACCAAACTATTTCAATGGAGGTTAGAAAAAGTATATCCTCATTCCTACACGAAACTTCACTAATCCAACAATTTTTAGCAAATATAAAAAAAAACCAAATGGTGTGCTATCTTTAATTCCTTTTTATACTATCCACCATAGAATAACTTCGTCATTCTGTTTGTAAATCCTCCAAATATTCGTCCAAGACCCTATAAAGTATATATATTCTTGATCGACATGACATTTTATGTCTATCTAGTCATGTCCGTCCGTCCGCCCGTCCATCTGTCTGTCGAAAGCACTTTCGAAGGAGTAAAGCTAGCCGCTTGAAATTTTGCACAAATACTTCTTATTAGTGTAGTTCGGTTGGGATTGCAAATGGGCTATATCGGTCCATGTTTTGATATAGCTGCCATCTTGGATCTTGACTTCTTAAGCCTATAGAGGGCGCAATTTTTATCCGATCCGATTTGCTTATATTTGGCATGACATGTTTCGGTATGATAACCTGATATAGCTATCATAAAAACCGATCTGGGGTCTTGATTTCTTGAGCCTTTTGAGGAGGTAATTCTCGTCCGATTTGACTGAAATTCAGCATGACGTTTTTTTTATGACTTCCAACAAGCGTACAAAGTTTGGTTTAAATCGGTTCATAACCTGATATAGCTGTCATATAAACCGATCTGGGATCTTGATTTCTTGAGCCTCTAGAAGGCGTAATTATTATCGAATTTGGCTGAAATTTTAAACAACGGCTTTTCCCATAACCTCCAATGTATGTGTCAAATGCGGTCTGAATCGGTCTATAGCCTGATACAGCTCCCATATCAACCGATCTCCCTATTTTACTTCTTGAGCCTCTAGAGGGCGCAATTTCTATCCGATTTGGCTGAAATTTGACATGTTTTGCTATGACTTCCAACAACTGTGCTAAGTATGGTTCAAATTGGTCCATTACCTGATATAGCTGTCATATAAAACGATCTGGAATCTTGACTTCTTGAGCCTCTAGAGGGCGCAATTATTATCCGATTTGGCGGTTTCTCTCAGGACCTTCAACATACGTGTCTAATATGGTCTGAATCGGGCTATAGCCTGAAACGGCACATCAGAGAAACCGGGAAAAGAACTCCACAAATTTGATGCATGGTGGAGGGTATATAAGATTCCGGCCCGGCCGAACTTAGCACGCTTTTACTTGTTAAAATATAAATGTGTTACGCGCTTCGACCAGTTCTGTTTTTGTTTTGAATCATTTCAATAGTACACGTGATCATTTAAAAATATGTAAAAACCAATTAAAATTTTAGAACGTCTTAAATGCCAAACTGGTATCATCAGTTTACTGGGATCCCCTTAAGAACTGTAAATCACAACTACAGAAAAAAAATGTGATCATGCATGCCAAGTCGGGCTCTCCGGTAAATTACAGCCATTCGACAACAAATTTCTGGGTGTTTAAAAAGAAGAAAACCAACACCTTATATATTGCCGTGCCTAATGTTTACACGCTTTGCTCACATGTTCGAAATACAATTGAAATTGTCCGCCTGTCACTCAGATGGTGTAGAAAAACAAAACTAGCAACAGCAACAGCTCATCTTAAAATTGCATTTATCTAAGCATCCATTAGAAGTTGTTGCATATGCAGCACGTGCCATGGGATCTGTAGGATTTGCCGTTCAAATTGAAAGCAATTAACAATTGTTACAAGCCAAGTTTGCTTTCACGCTAGGAAGAGCTGGAGGAAGGCAAATTGCTACACCTTTAATATAATCATATACATCATTGGCATTAAAGGGTGTATTATTTAGTAGGAAAGAAATTTTAAATAAAAAATGTTCAAACTAGTTTTTTTCCTACAGCCATAGAAAAAAACGAGCACGGTGTTGACAAAGTAAATCAATTCACAGTTGTTATTAGATTAACCACAAATGTTTATAAACCAACAACAGTTATGTTGAACAAAACGTCCACATCCATTTACATTAGAGATATAGAGATATACTTCAGGAAGCACTACGTGCAACAGTGAAGTAGGCAACCGAAATTGGTCTAGGTGTAAATCAGTGCAAGACAGAAGTAGTTCTTTTCAGAAGGAGATACAAGTTACTTACAGTGGCACCTGTCTCCTTGTGAGGTGAGAATATTCCATTAACAGAAAACACTAAATACCTGGATGTTTTGCTGGACAGGAAATTGAACTTCAAATCCAACATTTTGGAAAAGGCAACGAAATAAATTTTTGCCTCATACACCTGCAAGAGAGCCATTGGCAAAATTTGGGGTTTAGACCACGCGTAATGCATTGAGTATATACTACAGTTGTCTGACCTATAATGCTATATGGTGTTGTGGTCTGGTGGACGGCGCTTCAAAAGCTCACCGACTATTTAATACTCAACCGAATAACGACCAGCGTGGCATAGCGTTGGCAGAGCAGATTGAAAACTCCACGTTTTGCACGGAGAATGAGGTTGTCCCCACTAGGATTACGAGGAGGTCCAGCAGCTCGCCAGACATTTCCATTGCATCCCCAGAGTGACGTATCCTGGCAAGCCGTCATCTCTTTGGGGTCAGACCACCTCCCAATAATTCTCACCATCGACCGACCACCCGACTTCATAACCCCTGAGCGCCGGACGTTTATCAATCAGAAGAAGGCCGATTGGGCTGGCTTCAGAGAGTATACCAATCGCCGCTTTAGTGACACGACACGGTCAGCCATGACAAATTATTTGAGTATATTGCCAAAACACGTCCTTCCAACCATGCTTGAAACGCTGGGTCGCGAATTATCTTTGTGGTCGCCAGTCATTTGTGGAACTTAGGGCTAAGAAGTCGAAGCACCGTAGAGTGAAACAGGGAGCTTCCCAAGATGGGGTGATATCTCTGGCACTGTTTAACCTCTACCTATCCTCCATTCCACCTCCTCCAGACGGCATAGAGATCGTATCATATGCGGACAATTGTACGATCATGGCATCAGGCCCCTCACCCATTAGTGACATCTGCGATAGGTTGAACGTGTACCTCAACGAACTTGCTTCATAATTTCGCTGCAAAAATTTTAAGATATCTGCCACCAAATCTTCAGCCAGACTATTCACTACAAATACGCTTGAGGTGAATACTGAGCTGACTGCGATATCCCAAAATACTTGGTGTTACATTTTGCAGTACTTATACATTCTCCCCACATGCCACCGCAATTTGCGATAAAGTGAAAAGTAGAAACAATGTCCTCAAGAGACTTGGTCGCAGCACTTGGGGTGTAGACAAAGAAACTTTGGCCAGTCTGTGGTAAATTATGCAGCACCAGTGTGGTGTCGTATACTTTGTGACACGCAGTGGAATAATATTCAGATCTGTCAGATCTGCCGCCCTCCGGACTGCGACGGGCTGTCTTTTCAGTTCTCATGTAGACCACCTCCATAGGAGACAAAGATCCTACCGGTGCAAAGACATAAATACATGCTGTCTAAGTAATACCTTTTGTGCTGTTATCGCAGAGACCATCCAAATCATCATCTTGTGGATAGATATCTACCACCCAGAAGCCTTAAGGTAGATCTACATGATCTAGAGCGTGAGGTTCATCGCTACTAGAGATAACCTCTAGATCAAGCGGCATATCAAGCAGGTCTAGACAACATTCATGCAGACACGGTAGCAGATGCGGTAAATGGCTACCGGGTGAATGTTGTCCTTGGAGAACGACCGCCTCCCATTGCTTCTGAAGAAAACCACAGTAGTTCAGGCTCAATTACGTTTCGGCATAAGCAGCCGCCTCAACTCCTACAGAGCAAGGATTAATGCCGACGTGCAAGATGTATGTGCCGATTGTAACCAGGGGCCGCACGATATACGTCAAATGTTTAACTGTCCAGCCAGACCCACTCGACTCAGACCAAGAGCCCTGTGGACGTACCCCATCTTAGTCGCTTGATTTGCTCAACAGATTCAAACAGACGAAAGATAGAACACAATAAACTGCTACAACAACAACAACGAAATGTTCTTCAAACCCAAAATTGTAATGAAATTTTCACCAATGACAAAATTTTAATAACATTTTGTAGGAAAGCATTTTAAAATAAAAAATAATGTCCTAAAACCAAATTTCTATGAAATTTTAGAAAAAGACCAGTAAGGAAGGGCAAAAGTCGGGCGGTGCCGACTGTATAATACCCTACACCTACCTTGTAAGTACAATGTGGAAGCTATATCCAATTCTGAACCAATTTTGATGGACCTCGGCGAGCCAAATGTTCAAACTGTAATAACTACGGTTGACAAATGACAACTTTATTGCAAATTAGCCAAAATCGGACGAACATATATATGGGAGCTTTGAACCAATTTTGAGCAAATTTTTCAGATAATGTGATAGTTCTTGGTCGAAGTGTTGGGCAAAATTTTGGAGAGATTGGTCAATCAATGCGCTTGCAGTGGCTCTTGGGGTAAAAATCTGGCGATATACATATATGACAGCTATATCTAAATCTGGGCCTATTTCTATGAGAGTATCGAGAGTAATAAGAAAATCCTTCCTGCAAAATTTCGAGAGAATCGGTTAACAAAAGACCATTTTATTGCAATATGAGTGCAAATCGGACGAACATGTATATGGGAGCTATATCTAAATCTGAACCGATTTCGAGCATGCTTTATAGACTTTGTGGAAGTCATCGAAGAAATTGTTGTACTAAGTTTTGGCAAGATTGGTCAATAAATGCGCTTGCATTTGCTCTAGGAGTGCAAATCGGGCTATATATATACAGGGTGATTTTTTTGAAGTTAGGATTTTCATGCATTAGTATTTGACAGATCACGTGGGATTTCAGACATGGTGTCAAAGAGAAAGATGCTCAGTATGCTTTGACATTTCATCATGAATAGACTTACTAACGAGCAACGCTTGCAAATCATTGAATTTTATTACCAAAATCAGTGTTCGGTTCGAAATGTGTTAAAATTTTGACAAATTTTGTTCGGCGATGAGGCTCATTTCTGGTTGAATGGCTACGTAAATAAGCGAAATTGCCGCATTTGGAGTGAAGAGCAACCAGAAGCCGTTCAAGAACTGCCCATGCATCCCGAAAAATGCACTGTTTGGTGTGGTTTGTACGCTGGTGGAATCATTGGACCGTATTTTTTCAAAGATGCTGTTGGACGCAACGTTACGGTGAATGAACACATTTCGAACCGAACACTGATTTTGGTAATAAAATTCAATGATTTGCAAGCGTTGCTCGTTAGTAAGTCTATTCGTGATGAAATGTCAAAGCATACTGAGCATGTTTCTCTTTGACACCATGTCTGAAATCCCACGTGATCTGTCAAATACTAATGCATGAAAATCCTAACCTCAAAAAAATCACCCTTCATATATATATATATATATATATATATATATATATGAGAGCTATATCTACATCAGAACCGATTTCCATGAAATTCACCAGTAATATCGAGATATATATATATATATATATATACATATATATATATATATATATATATATGTATATATATATATATATATATATATATATATATATATATATATATATATATATATATATATATATATATATATATATATATATATATATATATATATATATATATATATATATATATATATATATATATATGAGAGCTATATCTACATCAGAACCGATTTCCATGAAATTCACCAGTAATATCGAGAGTCATTAGAAAATCCTTGCTGCCAAATTTCGAGAGAATCGGTTACCAAATGACCATTTTGTTGCATTATTACTGAAAATCGGGCTATATATATATATATATATGAGAGCTATATCCAAATCTGAACCGATTTCGTCCAATTTCAATAGGCTTCATCTCTAGGCCGAAAAACTGCTTGTACCAAATTTGAAGACGATCGAATGAAAACTGCGACCTGTTCTTTGTACACAAGTTAACATGGACAAACGGACAGACAGACGGACATAGCTAAGTCGAATCAGAAAGTGATTCTGAGTCGATCGGTATATTTATCAATGGGTCTATCTCTCTTCCTTCTGGGTGTTACAAACAAATGCATTAACTTATAATACCCTGTACCACAGTAGTGGTGTAGGGTATAAAAAGCCTCAGCAAAATGCTCTCCAAACACAAAATTTTCCCTATTGACAAAATTTCAATGACATTTTTCAAACGACATAATATGAAATGGACTGATCCTCTATTAAACCTAATTTTTTTGTTATTATCGTTAATGTTTGACATTTATGGTTGGAAGTAGTTTTTCCTCAAAGGCCCACGAAAATTAGTCCAGCGAAATGAAATAAGTGAAAATGGGACAAAAAGTAACAGTTGGATGGACCATCCTTTGTTAAAACCGAAAAGACATGACACTATGTAAAAGTTTTAAAACATTTTTTTTCTTGTTTTTAAATCCGTCATTCTAAAAATACACCCCATATTTAATCTATTAACCGATAGCTAGTCTTATAAGACAATGCTAAGCTTGATTTATTGGATATGAAATTCGCAATCGCCCTAAACACCAACAAGAGTAACAAATTGATCTGACAGCGGCAAATGATAGACTACTGAAACGCTATTTAGGTTTTCCATTGCGACTAGTAATGTCGTCCGAAACGCCCATTGAGAGAAATGCTCTAGACGTGGGGGCTAATGCACCATAGGAATGTATCTGCTGCCGTAATTGCTATCACTTTTCGAAATGGTTTAGAAAAACATACATAAATCAATCAAAGATTGGAAAGTCAAAAGCATGAATTGCGATTCGACCAAATTACAAAACGATTAGGAAAGGTTTTGCGTTGTTTAGAATATCTTATGAAGACAAGTAATTGATCTGAATTGATCGGCATTTAACAAAAGAAGAAATGCTTAACAAATTAACTAAAGCCAAGTGGGCGTATATGACAAAATGTTGTAATATTCAATATGATGATGAAATTCAAAAATATCTTTTTATATCAATCACCATAAAATGGGGATGTTAAAATCACGTCATTGCTTGCGTAACACTTTGAAAGTTACTCAGGAGAAGGAATGAAGTCTGAAATTTTTACCAAAGTATAAAAAATTAAAAAAGTGCTAAGTTCGTTCTGGCTGAATCTAGGGAACGCCCAACTCTAAATTTTGCTTAAAATTTACACAAATGAACTTAGTTAAAGGGATTAGTTTTACTTTATGTACCAAATTTCTACAAAATCAGGCAAACATTTAAGGTACGAGGGTAGCTATAAAAGGTCATAGACCGATTTATATGGTCATCACAAAGCACAATGTGCAAAATTTCAGTTAAATCGTAACAAGGTTCGTGGACTCAGATCACGAAATTTGAATCTCATCTCCTTCCCCAAAGAAGGTAGGATTAGAAGCTGTATTGTAGCCAGTAGGGATTTGAACCTTACTCTGATTTCTCCTTTCAGCGATGAAGACCTAACGGTGGTGGCCTTGGAGAGACCCCGCAAACCATTGCTGGTCCTGGCCTCCATGTACCTACCTTACGATGTGGACAACCTCGCTACGGGCACAGACCGTGGTCTGGTCGGTTGGTGCGAGGAGAAGGGGCATGACCTTGTACTAGGGGGTGAAGCCAATGCACACCATAGTCTCTGGGGAAACACGGATACCAATAAAAGAGGTGAGTCACTTTTTAATTACATTTTTTCTAGAAGCTGTATCGTAGCCAGTAGGGATTTGAACCTTACTCTGATTTCTTGCTTCAGCGATGAAGACCTAACGATGGTGGCCTTGGAGAGACCCCGCAAACCATTACTGGTCCTGGCCTCTATGTACCTACCTTACGATGTGGACAACCCCAGACAGCCCGGGCCCTGGTCGGTTGGTGCGAGGAGAAGGGGCATGACCTTGTACTAGGGGGTGACGCCAATGCACACCATAGTCTCTGGGGAAGCACGGATACCAATAAAAGAGGTGAATCACTTTTTAGTTACATTTTATCCACGGGCCTATTTGTATGCAATAGGGGAAACGCCCCTACTCTCTACAACCGGCTCAGGGAACAGGTTATAGATATAACGCTTGTGACGAATAGTGACTCGGTGAAGGTTTTGGACTGGAAGGTTTCCACCGTGTGCTCCTTTTCGGATCACTATAGGATATATTTTCGGATCGAGCAGGAGAGGGGGAAGAGGGTACCATACAGAAACCCGAGGAGGACCGACTGGGAGAAGCTCAGGGAACAGATGCAGAAATTGAGGCCCCATAGGGGCCTTTGAAGGACGCAAGGGGAATGGAGACCGCAATCGATCTCGTCAACGGAATGCCTGAACGAGGCCTTATTGAAGGCATGTCCCGAAAGATGGTCACCGTAACAGAAGGTGCTCAAAAGGGAGAGCAGAAGACTTTTTAATAAGGCCAAATGAAAGATCACGACAGAGGGTTGGGACGAGTGTCGTGACACCCTTGGCAAGTTCGAAAAGGAGACAAGAAAGGCAAAGTGTAGCTCCTGGGCGAAATTTTGTGGGGAATTGGAAAGCACTATTGACTAGCATCTGGGTTGCCCGAACTGCTCTCGAAGAAACCCATCACACCTAGCTCCCTGAGGAGGGAGCACGGGACTTACACTGCGAGTGGGCAGGAAACGGTGGATCTTTTGATGAAGGCTCATTTCCCAGGTGACTAGGAAGAGGTCGGCGATCAGGACATCGCAATACCTACACATGTGACCTTAACGGATGACCTCATCTGGGACATCGATCACGAGGATAGCGTGGGCGGTCCGCACTTTCCGGCCATTTAAGTCGGCCGGACCTGACAGAATTATCCCGGCACTGCTGCAGGAGTCCCTTGGAGTCACCCCACCATGACCTGGCATAGTCCTACATACCGAGGGAATGGAGAGAATTCAAGGTGGTCTTTATCTCAAAAGGCGGGAAGAGTAAACCACAGTACGACGAAGGATTATATGCCTATTAGTCTGTTATCGTTTTTGCTGAAAACACTGAAAATACTGATTGACCTGAACGTGAGAGGGGGACTGACGCCGGAGTCTTCAATGGGGCACAACATGCATACCACAAAGGTAGGTCGGTGGAGACGGCCCTTCACGAGGTGGTACAGGAGGTCGAGACGTCTATCCGACAAAAGGATTACACTTTGGCGGCATCCTTGGATATTGAGGGGGGTTTCAATAATGTGAAAATTGGGGCGATAGTTGCCGCACTGGACCGCACGGGGATTCACCCCTTAATCTCCCAATGGACAAATAATATTGCTTATGGCAGGATTATTAATGCGAACCTGGTAGATGGTGTGGTCAGAAGGCGGGTGACAAGAGGAACGCCCCAAGGAGAGGCGTTCTCACCGATTCTATGGAACGTCGTGATTAATGAAATCCTGATGGATCTCGATGGGGACGGCAAGAGGATTATCGCTTATGCGGACAACGTCGTGCTGCTGGTCCGAGGCAAGTTTCTGTCGAAATCAGAGAGATCATGGAAAGGTCACTGAGGAGGTTGTCGCGATGGGCTACCAGAAATGGGTTGAGGATCAACCCAGGGAAGACGGAGCTGGTGCTCTTTACGCGTATGTATAAGATTCCGGAGTTGAGACTCCCGTCACCCTGCGGCTGTCGAAGGAGGCGAAGTACCTAGGTATAGTCCTCGATTCGAAACTGTTCTCGAAGAGGAACACCGACAAAAGAAGCCCTAAGACACTGTGTTTTTTACTCCAGCAGGAGGATGTTCGGTAGGAAGTGGGTGTGACTCCCTGGATGATTTATTATATATATACGGCCATCGTGAGACCAGTACTGGCCTATGGAGTACTGGTATAGTGGAATGCCGTAGAGAAGAGGACGCGCGCGAAGGAGTTCGAGAAGGTCCAGAGACTGGCCTGCGTCGGGATCACAGGACAGGCAGGCCTGGATGCGATGCTGGATATACAGCCTATTGGGGCTTAAATTTGAAACTGCGCCGCCAGGGTCGCGCTTAAGCTCAGGGAGCTCGGCATGCTGAAGGAGGATGGTTGCGGCCACAGTTCGATTCTGGGTGTTTTGGATACCGAGGGAAGACTGAGAAGGATCTCCGACTACCTGGCACCAGTGCCGACTGGAGTGAGGGCATTCGCGATGCGTTTTCCTGAGAGGGACGAATGGAGGGCGGATGGTGTACTTGAAGAGGATGAGACCTCGATCTACACAGATGGCTCCAAGATGGAGTCAGGGACTGGTTTGGGGTCTAGTCTGATGCACTTAATATCAGTATGTTTCTGAGACAGCCGGACGAGTGTACGATCTTTCAGGCAGAGGTCTGTGCCATAGCAGTAGCCGCAAGAGAATTTCTGGTTCGAAACTCAGAACTTATGTGGCCAGTATGGCGGAGCTCAAGGCTTTGAGGTCGAGGATGGTGAGGTCGAGATGCATGCCGGATTGTTTGGAATCTCTGGATAGGCTCCGGGACCAAGATGCGACGCTGACATGAGTTCCTGGGCACGAGGTGATTCCAGGAAATGGGAGGGCGGACGACTGCGCCAGGCGCACCAGTCATCGGTCTTCCCTACATGCCATTTGTCGAGCTACTGAACACAGCAGAAGGGATGGCCAGGGCGGCGTAGTTGGCGAGGTGGAACTCGGTAGATGTTTGCCAGACTGCGAAGGCGCTATGGCCGGTCATCGCCGGGAGGAGGAGGACAGGGGGTTTGTTGGCGTTCGATAAGAGTACGGTTGGCTTTGTAAATGGGCGATATCGGTTCATGTTTTGATATAGCTGTCATATAAACCTATCTTGGATCTTGACTTCTTGCACCACTAGAGGGCGCAATTCTCATCCGATTTGGGTGAAATTTGGCACGAAGTATTTGGTTATGCCTTCTAGCTACTGTGCTAAGTATGGCTCAAATCGGTATATAACCTGATTTAGCTGCCATATAATAATTTTTTGGATTATTTGGGATTAAAAGCCATTATCGAATATATTGCTCTATAAGTTATTTACAAGTCGTAGTTTTTTTATTATTTTTATTTTAATATAATTTCGAATATTCTCTTTTAATTAATCGTTTATTAATTCTCACACAACATGACGTACATGCATCTTAAGATTTTAAAACAAATTATTAAATCCTCGTGATCATCCGTTGATGAATATCTGTAAAATGAATTGTTGTTGGATTTGTGGACATTCGAACACTTTGAATATGGGCAAATGATAAAATGGTGACGCAGAATTGGAATGTGCAATACTTGTCCAATCCAATCTGAATATTATTTGCAATTAACTACATAAACGACGGTAGGTGGCGGCTGTAATAAAAGCTCGGAAATTGCATAATAATCCATATATTGCTTTGATTTATTTATATTTGGTATTAAATAACTTCTGAGATAATAATTGCAAAGGAAAATGAGATTGTATGTGGGAACGAGTTCCAATGTCAATAACGGTGTAAATATTGGAATATTGGAAATTTCAATGTAAGACGGCAAAACAGAATTTAATGACCTTTCAATAAGGAGTACTGAAAACATATATATATATATATATATATATATATATATATATATATATATATATATATATATATATATATATATATATATATATATAATTAAACGGCCAAGGCTTAAGGGCTGAATGGATTTTAATGAATTGGGCACCAATCGAAAGATATTTTTCCAGAGAAGCAATGAAAAACAAGTAAAAGCTTGCTAAGTTCGGCCGGGCCGAATCTTATATACCCCCCACCATGGATCGCATTTGTCAAGTTCCGGTGGCTCAGAAAGTCAAATTGAGAGAACGGTTCATATGGCAGTTGTATCAGATTATCGACCAATTTAGGACATACTTGGCACAGTTGTTAAAAGTCATACCAAAACGGTATATGCAAAATTTCAACTTAATTGGGTAAGAATTATGTCCTCCTTAAATGGCGGCTATAACAGGTTATGGACTGATTTAGACAATATTTGTTTGAAGTCATTCCTTAGCGTTATGTGCAAAATTTCAGCCAAGTCGGATAAGAATTGCGCCCTCTAGAAGCTCAAGAAGTCTTATTAGGAGATCGGTTTATATGGCGGCTTTATCAGGTTATAGACTGATTTAGACTATACTTGTCACAGTTATTGGAAGTAATTTCTCAGCGTTATGCGCAAAATTTCAGCCAAATCGGATAAGACTTGCGCCCTCTAGAGGCTCAACAAATCAAGACCCAAGACCGGTTTATATGACAGCTATATCAAAACATGAACCGATTTGGCCCATTTACAATCCCAACCGACCTACACTAATAAGATAAATTTTTGGAAAATTTCAAGCGTCTAGATTACTCCTTCGAAAGTTAGCGTGCTTTCGACAGACGGACGGACGGACATGGCTAGATAAGACGAATATTTCGATGTGTTACAAACGGAATGACGTCTGTCATGTGGAGGATATAATAATTTTCCTTAAAGAAAAGCCATGAAAATGCGGAATTAATTTTCAATAAAAGAATAAGCATATAAACACAGCAAATTGTTGTTGATTTTTTCTAAAGCATTCGTTGTAGGTGTGAATCTAATGCCATACGTGGGAGTATTAGTGGTGAGAGCAGGAGAAATAAATGGTGTGTGAGAAAGAGTATTAGTATTTAGGTGAGGGTGTTGTGGGGGTTTGATGTGCGTGGTTCTACTCAGCTTTGTGTGGCATTTGCAATTTTGTTGTTCTTTGTATGTACAATGGTGGAAAAAATAATAGGTATAACAGTTACTTAGAATATTATTGAACGAAAAGAGTAAGAAAATACGCTTACTTCTGTTAAATGCTGAACCTGATTACTCGAAGATGTGCTGAATTTTGAATGGAGAACTTAAATTTATTATAAAATCCAGCAGAATGGAAATGGAATTTTTTTTTGTTGTTTTTGCGGACTGAGCGCCCGTAAGCGTAACTTTTTTGCAATATTTACCCAAACCATTGAAGCTAAGATGTAACCATGAACTCTAGAGGTTTGAATTACAAATATAAGGAAATTTTTGTTTTGTGTATTGTAAAAGAGGGCACAGCGGAGCTTTCCTGGGTGGGCTAGCAGTCTTTAAACCAAAAGTATGACATTTTCAAAAATTAAATAATTTTAAAGAATTGCCAATTATTCAAAAAAATCGAAATGACAATTTTAACTTTTTCAAAAACGTTTGTTCGGATTTTTAAAAGCATATTTGTAATGTATTTTACAAACAGAATTTTCTTAATATTGTTATAACACATTTTTTGCAATAAAACGCAAAAACAGGTAAGTTCAAACTAGTTGTATCCAATAAAAATTGTAATGACATTTACATAATTTTCTAATAAATTTGAAATATTTTCTCGACAAAGTTGGAACCTCTCATACATATATAACCTTTAATAATTATGTAAACGAGTATTGGCCGACATGGCCATTGTCATAAGTTTCGAAGTAGATAATTTATTGCATTGAAGCCCTTTGCTATTTAGAAGACACCATTCTAGAAAAAATGGAAATTGTCTGACCCTATCAAATACCACAAGTAAAAAGGCGTTAAGTTCGGCCGAGCCGAACTTTGGACACCCAGCACCTTTCCTCATAATCCGGTGAAAAATGCATAATTTATGCCCCCATAGCAACTTTATCGAAATATGGTCTGATTTGGACCAAATTCGGCATGGACATTGAGTAGTTTGGATTGGATTGGTACAAGACATTTTAAAATTTTTTAGAACAAAATATTGGTCTTTTTGGTAGCTATATCCAAATACAAAACCGATTTGAACCATATACGACACGGATGTCGAAAAGCCAAACATAAGTCACTGTGTCAAATTTAAGCGAAATCGGATTATAAATGCGTTTTTATGGGGCCAAGGCTTTAAATCAAGAGAACGGTCTATATGCCAAAGTCGAAGAGGGATGTCGAAGGGCCTAACACAACTCACTGTACCAAATTTCGGCGAAATCGAACCATAAATGCGCCTTTTATGGGCCGAAAACCTTAAATCGAGAGATCAGTCTATATGACAGCTATATCCATATCTGGACCAATCTGGGCCAAATTGCAGAAAGATGTTGAGGAGCCTAACACAACTCACTGTCCCAATTTTCGGCGATATTGGACGATAAATGCGCCTTTTGTGGGTCCAAGACCTTAAATCGAGAGATCGGTCAATATGGCAGCTATATCCAAATCTAGACCCATCTGGGCCAAACTGAAGGAGAGTGTCGATGGGCCTAACACAGCTCACTGTCCCAAATTTCGGCAGAATCTGATAATAAATGTAGCTATTATTGGCCTAAGACCCTAAATCGGCGGATGGGTCTCAATGGGGGCTATATCAAGATATAGTCCCACATAGCCCATCTTCGAACTTAACCTGCTTATGGACAAAAAAGAATTTGTACAAAGTTTCGCTCAATTTCTCTATTTTTAAAGACTGTAGCGTTATTTCAACAGACAGACGGACGAACATGGCTAGATCGTTTTAGATTTTTACGTTGATCGAGAATATATATACTTTATAGGGCCGGAAATGGATATTTCGATGTGTTGCAAACGAAATGACAAATGTAATATATCCCCATCCTTCGATGGTGGGTGTATAAATACAAACAAATAAAAGTGTGCTAAGTTCAGCCGGGCCGAATCATATATACCCTCCACCATGGATCACATTTTTCGAGTTCTTTTCCCGGAGTCTCTTTTTAGACAAGGAAAGGATAAAAGAAAATAATTGCTATGCTATTGGAGCTATATCAAGTTATGGTCCCATTCGGACCATATGGAGTGAATGTTGGAGACCATAGTAGAAGTCATTGTGTAAAATTTCAGCCAAATCGAATAAGAATTGCGCCCTTTAGGGGTCCAAAAAGTAAAATAGGGAGATCGTTTTATAGGGGAGCTGTATTAGGCTATAGACCGATTCAGACCATATTTGACACGAATGTTGAACGTCATGGGAGAAGCCGTTGCACAAAATTTCACCCAAATCAGATAATAATTGCGCCCTCTCAAGAGGCTCAAGAGGTCAAGACACCAGATCGGTTTATATGACAGCTGAATCAGGTTATGGACCGAATGGATGAACCATACTTTGCACAGTTGTTGAAAGTCATAACGAAACACCTCATGCAAAATTTCAGCCAAATCGAATAAAAATTGCGCCCTGTAGAGGCGCAAAAAGTCAAGATCCAAGATCGGTTTTTATGGCAGCTTTATGAAAACATGGACCGATATGGCCCATTTACAATCCCAACCGACCTACACTAATAGGAAGTATTTGTGCAAAATTTCAAGCGGCTAGCTTTACTCCTTCGAAAGTTAGCGTGCTTTCGACAGACAGACTAAGGACGGACGGACTGACATGGCTAGATCGACTTAAAATGTCATGACTATCAAGAATATATATACTTTATGGGGTCTGAGACGAATATTCCGAGGAGTTACAAAAAGAATGACGAAATTATTGTAGTACACCCCCATTCTATGGTGGGGGGTATAAAAATGGCCAACTTTAAGCATTTTCTTGAAAATATTCCACTACAGTCGCGTCATTGGTTGTTCTAGTCGCTTAAATGTTTTTTACATCATACCTACAAGATTCCTTCTATAACCGAAATTATGAAAGTTTTTGGCTGATGGATTTCGATCCTGGACCACTGTGCGCCATTCGCTGTAGAGTGATTTTCGTGAAAGTCATCCAACTTTGGACGTTTTTCCAATCTATTTTGAAAACCCATAGAACCATACGTCCAACAATAAATGTTTGTTTTCTTTTACTCGATATTAACCCTCGTATTACTTGATTAATAAATTTTAATCTCACTATTTATATTTCATCCATGCCAAACCAAATGCCTTACTTTTTGATATAAGATAACTACTCCACGATTATATAATACAATTTCGTGATATTGCTTTAAATAGGCTGGGAAATAAAAAGGGACTGATCTAAATGCAAAAATGCAACCATTCATTGTACATCTGCTATAAATCTGCATCTCAAACATTCGCCAAATGTATTCCAAATGAATTATTCAACATAAAAATACAACGAAATCTGTGCTAATTAATTAATTGACATTGCAGCTTCAAATGAAATTGTAATGCAGTTGTTTTATAACTTTTATACACGAGTATTACTGCCATAAATCAATGAGTGTAAAAAAAAAACTCCCAACACGAGTGGAATCTTAACAAGTTTACATGTCGGATGAACAGCAATATCAATGTCAACTACTCTGGCAATTGCTTTGAGAAATGTGGGCCCTTTTTTCAGCAAATAAAAATGATTTACTTCAGATTGAGAATAATAAAACAATTATTGGCAATTTATAAAATTTTTACAAAAAAAAAAATTGAATTTTGACAACATTTTCTATGGAGATATAAATTTAAAAGAATGTTTATAGAAATTAAGTTTTGACAACATTTCCAAAGAAAACAAGTAAAACGGCGTTAAGTTCGGCCGGGCCGAACTTTGGATACCCACCAACTCGAGTGTATATGTAAACCACATTTCGTCATATTCCGGTGAAAAATGCATAATTTCTGCCGCCATAGCAGCTTTATCGAAATATGGTCCGATTTGGACCAAATTCGACGCGGATATTGGGAGGTTTAATAAGTAAAAGTCATTGTCCAATTTTGTAAAACAAAATATTGGTCTTTTTGGTAGCCATATCCAAATATAGACCGATCTGAACCATATATTGTACAACACAGATGTCGAAAAGCGAAATCGTATTATGAATGTGTTTTTTATGGGTGCAAGACTTTAAATCGAAAGACCGGTCTATATGGCAAATGCAAATTTTGCCCAAACATTCTACTAAGGAACAGGGGCAAACTGGCAGCTATATCCAAATCTTAACCGACCGGGTCCAAATTGAAGAGGGCTGTCAAAGGGCCTAACACAACTCCTTGTCCCAAATTTCGGCGAAATCGGACAATAAATGCGCCTTTTATGGGCCCAAAACCTTAAATCGAGAGATCGGTCCAATGGCAGCAATATACAAATCTGGACCGATCTGGGCCAAATTGCAGAAAGTTCTTAAAGAGCCTAACGCAACTCAGTGTCCCAAATTTCGGCGAAATAGGATAAAAAATGCGCCTTTTATGGGGTTAAGAGCTTAAATCAAGAGATCGGTCTATATGGCAGCTATATCCAAATCTGGACCGATTTGGGCTAAATTGCAGAAAGTTGTTGAAGAGCCTAACACAACTTTATGGGCCCAAGACCTTAAATCGAGAGATCGGTCTATATGGCAGATATATCCAAATTAGAACCGATCTGGACCAAATTGAAGAAAGATGTCGAAAGGCCTAACACAACTCACTGTCCCAAATTTCAGCAAAGTCGAATAATAAATGTGGCTTTTATGGGCTTAGGACCCTAAATCGGCGGATCGGTCTATATGGTAGCTATATCCAAATTTGAACCGATCTGGGCCAAATTAAGGAAGGATGTCGAGTTGCTTAACACAACTCACTGTCCCAAAAATCAGCAAAATCGGATAATAAATGTGGCTTTTATGGTCTTAGGTCCCTAAATCGGCGGATCGGTCTATATGGGGGCTATATCAAGGTATAGTCCGATATAGCCCATTTTCGAACTTAACCTGCTTATGGACAAAAAAAGAATCTGTGCAAAGTTTCAGCTCAATATCTCTATTATAAAGACAGCAGCGTGATTTCAACAGACAGACGGACGGACATTGCTAGATCGTATTAGATTTCTACGCTGATCGAGAATATATATACTTTATAGGGTCGGAAATGGATATTTCGATGTGTTGCAAACGGAATGACAAAATGAATATACCCATCCTTCGGTGGTGGGTTTAAAAAGTTTTGACAAAAATAGATCTTACAACTTCCAACAGATGAACAAAAATCATGTGTAGTAGGGAAGAAGTGTAATTTGTTACAGATAGAATGCCTGTTATTACACGGAAATACATGCATTGGGAAAAGTACAGCTAATAAGCAGGGTTGTCGAGCTTGGTAAACGTAGTAATTGTATCATCAAAGACGAAACGCGTCCCATAGTAGTTGGTGTGTGTTGCTATATTTGGCTTTCCATTTGCATCTCCGATCATTGAGCTCGTCTCGAAAGAAAAACGGACAGGAATTGTACAATTTAATGATCTCGCCCTAACAGGCAAAAAACTTGAAAAAAGAAAACCAATTTTATAAAAACTCTTAGGCAAAATGAGGTTGCTATAATTTCTTTGGCCAGGCTACGGTGATCGCGATTTCGAAGCAAATCAATGCTTCATCTTCAGTCCGCTTTGTGCCAAAAAGATTACATGCTTTACCCTACCCACTAATTAGTGAGCTGTGCAATGGTAGAAGCATGTCTTTTTGAGACGAACATTGGATCCTATCAGGGTACCTTTCTTCGAGCGCAGTATGGTTGGTGGTTTACCTACCAACCACCAATATATCTAACTTAAAAAGAACATCACGCACAATGATAAAAACCTGTTACCCAGCATTCTTCGTTTGCCTTAGAGTAACCTTTCAGTGTGTGCATATTGCAGCATACATATTTTTGGCGTGCCGTCCCACAGTGGGAGAAAATCGAAAAAATTGGAAAAAATATGTCGTGTGATAACGACATATTTGGTTAAACCTGAGGTGTTATCCAGATCGTGTACAAAATTTAAAGGCCATAGGTGGTCCGGGCGTCTCTTGATAGGCCCCTAAAGTTGGTCACCTCGTCATTGCGAAATATTGTTCGGGCTGCCAAATCTTCATTTGTAGTCCGATTTTCAAATTAATTTTTTTTTTGGATAGTGCTAAAGTTGAGGTATACAATATCTCCACTGGTGTCAGGGATGTACGAATTTTAATTTTTATTTGTTAAAATTTTGGCCGAGATTGGCTTCGTATATTGCAATTTGATATCTTGCAATCAGATATCTTAGTAATTCCTTTTGAATTTTACACGTAAAAGTTTTCTTAAAAAAACAAAAATCAATTTTGCCCCACTTTTTTACAAAAATCTTAAAAATACACCTTTCGGGCAAAAAAGGTTTTGAAATTGGAATGTTTTGGTAAATATTGTTAGGTGCAAACATTTTTTGCATTGAATTTAGGGGAGGTAGGGGGTAAAAAAAACATGTGCCGCTTTGGGGGATCTGGGCGCTGGAATTTTTGAACTCCATGGGTTTTTCTAATTTTTAAATAAAAAATTGCCTATTTTGAAGTACATATTGCACCCGTTTAAGTTGACATATCTTGTTCAAATTTTACTTAAAAATCATCTGCAAAAACTCCTCTTTTCGAGTAAAAAAGGTATTTAATCAAGTTTTTTCAATAAAGACTAATAAACAAAAAAACTTTTTCTGAACAAAAAATGCAAAAAATACCATTTTTTTCAGACTTTATAACTTTTAAGTGAATAATCAGATGTGGACAATTGTTACGGCAAAGTCGTTGTAAATTTTGTCACGAATCCAAATCACCACTGTGGTACATGGTATTATAACTTAGTGCATTTGTTTGTTATACCCAGGAATAGGAAAAAATCCGTTCAGATTTGGATGTAGCTCAAATACATATGTTCGTTCGAATTGGACTAATATTGCGATAATGTGGTCATTTGTTAACCGATTATATCGAAATTTGGCAGGAGGGATCTTCTTTTGACTATCGACATTGCTGGTGAATTTCATAAAAATCGGCTCAGATTTAGATAAAGCTCTTAGGTGCGCCGGAAGCCGAGTTGGGAGCGTACTTGGATTACCAGTGCAGGGGTCGTGGGTTCCATTCCCGCCAGAAGCCTTAGTCTGTCGCTACTGTGGTATCACAATGGACTTAAAATTGTCTAAGAGCGCTGTCACTCTTACCGAACCTAACCTAACCTAGATATAGCTCATATATATATGCATATATATCGCCCGATTTTCACTCCTAGAGCCACTGCAAGCATATTTATTGAAAAATCTTGCCAAAGTTGTGTAAAACGCTTTTCTCGACCCACCACAATATATAAGAAACTTGCTCGAAATCGGTTCAGATGTAGATATAGCTCCCAATAGCAATTAAGTGCTTATTTGTAAACCCATTCTCTCGAAATTTGGCAGGAAGGATTTTCTTATGATTCCCAATACTACCAGTGAATTTTATACAAATCGGTTTGGACATAGATATAGCTGGCATATATGAATATCGCCCGATTTTCACTTCTAGAACCACTGCAAGCACATTTATTGACCAATCTTGCCAAAAACAATTTTCTTAAAAATAAATGTTCGCTACATTTCTTATAAACAAAATTTTAACAAAGATGCTTAAAACTTAAAGTTTGACGATTTCCAGTACAAACTGGATATTTGCGATAAATGATTTCTCTTCCACATCGAAGCAATCGTTTATATTTAAGCCTCATCATATTACTGATAAACAAGAATAAGAATTGTACGTGAATCATAACTTAATTGAGATTTTTTTAACAAAAATTACGTAGTCAGCAAGTTCACACGCTTCTGACTACGACTACGAATACTACGCTGCTGCCTCAATCAATTAATTTCAGGGAGAAAAAATAAACAATTTAAAAAAATTTCATTGTTTCTACTATTAAAGGGGGAAAAAAAACAAACCAATATCCACATGATTATTGTTTACTAAAACCGAATTCGTAACTTTTGATTCATTAAAACGTGAGACTACGATCAGATCACGTGAAAAGCTTGACAACAAAGTATTGAATTTAAATCCAATAAAGCCAAACCACATTTATGTTACTCGGTTTATTGATAAAACAAAACAAAACCAATGATTTCTTGTTGTCCATTTCGATTCGATTCGATTCTTTTCTGTGTCGTCAAATTTCTTTAAATTATCCATAAAATATGCCATTAATGAATGAATTAAAAATATCGCCCATCGTTAATATTTAAATAATGGCTATGGTGATGTTGTTGATGACGATGATAATGATGATTGCCCCTCAATGACCAAGTCACATGAATCGGATTTACAAAATATATCTACAATGTTCCACTTTTGTCTCAGTTTATTCCAATGCATATAAAGAGAAATTTGTTTTCATTAATCATAAATGATAAAAATTAAGGATGGTGATTTGGTAGTATAAGAAATTCGGAATCTTTTAGTAATCAGTTGGTAAAATTTAAGGTAAACTAATTTATGCTAAAACAAAAACAAAATTTTCGTGAAAAAATAAGAATAATTGAATTTAAAACAAGTAAGAGCGTGCTAAGTTCGGCCGGGCCGAATCTATATACCCTCCAGCATGGATTGCATTTGTCGAGTTCTATGCGCGATATCTCTTTTTAGACAAAAAAAGGATACCAGAAAAGATTTGCTCTGCTATTAGAGCGATATGAAGATATGGTCCGGTTCGAACCACAATTAAATTATATGTGTGAGAAAATGTCAGCCAATTCGAATAAGAATTGTGCCCTTTGGGGGCTCAAGAAGTAAAATAGAGAGATCGATTTATATGGGTGTTCTATCACGCTGTAGACCGATTCAGACCATAATAAACACGGAATAGACCGATTCAGACCATAATAAACACGTATGTTGATGGTCATGAAAGGATCCGTCGTACAAAATTTCAGGCAAATCGGATAATTGCGACCTCTAGAGGCTCAAGAAGTCAAGATCCCATATCGGTTTATATGGCAGCTATATCAGGTTATGACCCGATTTGAAACTTATTTGGCACAGTTGTTTGATATCATAAAAAAATACTTCATGCAAAATTTCATTCAAATCGGATAAGAATTGCGCCCTCTAGTGACTCTAGAAGTCAAGATTCAAGATCGGTTTATATGGCAGCTATATCAGGTTATTGACCGAAAACCTAACTTAGCACAGTTGTTGGAAATCATAGAGAAACGTGTCGTGCAAAATTTCATTCCAATCGGATAAGAACTGCGCCCTCTAGAGGCTCAAGAAGTCACGACCCACGATCGGTTTATATGGCAGCTATATCAGGCTATGGACCGATTTGAACCATACTTGGCACAGTTGTTGAAAGTCATAGCGAAACACGTCGTGCAAAATTTCTTTCCAATCGGATAAGAATTGCGCCGTCTAGAGGCTCAAGAAGTCAAGAAGTCAAGACCCAAGATCGGTTTATATGGCAGCTATATCAGGTTATGGATCGATTTGAAACATACTTGGCACAGTTGTTGAAAGTCATAGCGAAACACGTCGTGCAAAATTTCTTTCCAATCGGATAAGAATTGCGCCTTCTAGAGGCTCAAGAAGTCAAGACCCCAGATCGGTTTATATCAAAACATGGACCGATATGGCCTATTTACAATCCCAAGCGACCTACACTAATAAGAAGTATATGTGCAAAATTTCAAGCGGCTAGCTTTACTCCTTTGAAAGTTAGCGTGCTTTCGACTGACAGACGGACGGACGGACAGACGGACGGACATGGCTAGATCGATATAAAATGTCACGACGATCAAGAATATATATTCTTTATGGGATCTCAGACAAATATTTTCGAGTAGTGGAGGGTATAAAAATCGAGAATAAGATATTTATAAAAACTGTTCCACGAATTTTGTTTCGTTGAAATACATTAAATTTTTTTTTTTTTTCATTTAAAAAAATCTTAAATTTTTTCAAAGTAAATTTTGTTAAAAATTTTTTCCTAGAAAAATTTGTCAATATTTTATTTTCTATAAAAGTTGGACGAAATTTGGTTTTCTGAAATTTTTTGACGAAATTTTATTTTATTAAGATTCCATTGCAGGCTTTAGACCATAATAATGCCCAAGGGCGCCATGGTTTCCTAGGGGAATGCAGTGACTTCGCATTCAGCCTGAACTAAAAGTTATCCCAAATTACAAATATGAGTGACAATATTACGAAGAGTAACTCTGCAGGGGGTCAGCGGTCCAGTACCGTTAATCCACCCGAACCAACAGGTTCGGCAGGGACGCATTATCTGCAAGTCCCAACCTCATGTTACACACAACATACAGGCACACAACATACAACATACCTAAACTCTACACACAGTGTACTGATCCGATAAGACAACATTGACTTACACCCTTGTGAGGATTCATGCGATGGACTCTTGGGAGTTGGAACGACCCAGCTTTATAAAACGGATGAAGGGGACGTCCAGATGGTCTCCTCAGACCTGAAGGCAGCTGGAACCTCAACTCCTGGTGGAGCGGTGGGTACCTCGCAGGGGGACAGGCGGAATGTACAGAAGACGGATGAGCAGAAACGGAAAGAAGGCTACAAAGCTCGTTACGGTAACTGAGGAAGATATAGGGTCTAGAGCCGTTCACTCTGACGATCTGTGACAAGCGTTTTACGCGCAAACATAGAGCATAATACCAGGTCCAGAAAAGGACATAACTGTTAAGCCGAGGCCTTTCATTGATCCTGCCGCGAGAGCCAGGAAGAGTGGTCAGGAGAGAGTCCTCCCGGCAGCGGCACGTCACTCAAATGACAAGTCCAATCCAGGGAACAAGCGGCAGCTTGGCAAAAGGGCTAAAAAATTGGCTAGCTTGCCATCAGCGCCTGAACTACAGGTTGCTATCCTGGACCGGAGCAATCCTGAAGGCCGGCTATCCACTGAAAAATGGTTATTAGTTGAAGAGAAGATTCTCCGAGTTCTATGGGAAGCCACTGTAGCGCTGAGGTTAGCATATCCGTCTATGACGCTGAACGCTTGGGTTTGAATCCTGGCGAGACCATCAGAACAAATTTTCAGCGGTGGTTTTCCCCTCCAAATGCTGGCAACATTTGTGAGGTACTATGACATGTAAAACTTTTCTCCAAAGAGGTGTCGCACTGAGGCACGGACTCGGCTATGAAAAGGAGGCCCCCTATCATTGAGCTTAAACTTGAATCGGACTGCACTCATTGATATGTGAGAAGTTTGCTCTGTTCCTTAGTGGAATATTCATGGGCAAAATTAGCATTTGCTATCGGAAGCCATTGGAAAAGGCGAGGATGACTCCTTCGCGGATTTCGATGGCGCCAAGTGACAGAAGGGCGTCAAGGTCATCGGATGTGGTAATAAGAAAGCTATGGATTTTTTTCGACCTGCATCAGTGGCCATGACACTCTTTGGCCAGGAAGGAAGATAGAGCTGGTCCCGATTGATCAGATCGCCCGCCAGACGACGCTGCTAGTTTGGATTCCGCCTCCAGCATTGGAGGATGAAGCTATACTCAGGCTGCTTAAAGGGCAGAATAAGCATCTGCTAGCGGAAAGCTGGACAATTGTATGGGGACGAGCGAGGGATAAAGGTAATGGCAAGGACCTCTGGATCAGGGTTGGTTCAGAATTCTTGTCACTCTTGTCAAAATTTTATAATTTAAAAAGCTATTTTCATTTCAAATTTCCCAAAAATTCAATTTATCATTAAAAAATGATAAAATAAATTTTGTGGAAAATTTTAACATACATTTTTAAGAAAAAAATTTTATTTGTATTTAAAAAAAAAAAAAAAACATTGAAAATTTATTTTTACAGATTTTTGTTAAAATAAGACTTATGTAAAAAACTTTGGAAGGATTTTAGTTTAGCTGACGTTTTTTTTTTTTATAAAAAAAAATATTTTTTTTTTTTAAAGAAAATTTAAAAACGAATTGAAGAGAGTTTAAGCCGAGAGGGAGAGGGATTTGTTTTCTAAAGCTAAATGACCAAGCAAATGCAACACTCAAAGGAGAGATTATTAAATGAATTTTGAAGAAAAAAAATGCCAGTTCCTCAGACATAGCACCGCACTGGTGGACGCGTTTCGATAATTGGGTTCCTTTATCTCATCGGCACTATCGTGAACCATGTTCGTACGTCTGACCGGCCTACAGTTTACAGCCAGTTTGAGATCATAACCACAAACCCTATGTGACATCTCAATTACTACTTCCAGACTGTTCGCTGTAAGATTTTTTTATTAATTGAGCAATATCTCTTCAAATAAACTGCAACTCCCCTCTATGGTCTTTGCATTCATGTTATTCCTTTGTCAACGTGGCAAGATCCGCCTGCCGCATTGAAAAGGAAACAGATGAAACATATGAATTCTTCCTCATTTTAAAATAAAAGAAAAATAAAACAGAATTTAATTTTCAAAATAATTTCTAAAATTTCTTTTGCGCCTTTCTTTATATTCGCAAGACAACATTTAAATAACAAATTAAGTTGATGTCAACAAAATCAATTATGTGATGTTCTTGTTATCTTAAGAAGACAAAAACAAAATAAAAACAATACAAGAGCATCAACACGTACACCCCGTTATTTGTCATACATGACAGAAGACACCAATAATATTTAAAAACAACAGGGTCTCTAACCGATATTGGGCCTTTGTGATTTATCTTTGGAACAAGTCACATTTGTTTGTTGACGCGGCTACTTGCTGACCCAATATTTTATTCAATAAAAATAAATTTCGTATACCGAAATATCACAAAGATACTGGGGCAAATTTTAATTGGTCGATGACAAGGAAAACTAAAACACACACACACACAAAACAGACACACTTTTGGGAATACCCGTTGCCGCAGAATCAATGGGAAACACACACACACACATATAAGAACCCCAAATCAAACATTCTACTGTCATAAACGTGTTTTTTGTAAAGTCGTCTACTGCTTAAGCAACAATCTCTTAGGTAATTTCCCTTACACATTATGTGCAGCCGACATAAGATCTCTAAAAAATTTCCATTTTCTTATGACGAAATCGGCACCATATTGGCATCACGTGCTTGGCCAATGCAACTGCGCAAAAAAAGAACGGCGGCACATGTATTAATGGTGACATAGAAGCTGATGTGTGGTTATGTACTGATTTAATTAATTCATAAGAAAACAGCCATAAGACATAGCAGGGTTACTCTATATCAAAAGTTTAAGACAACAAACAAGTCGAAGGAGAAAGAACAATTTGCAAAAGCAAATTTACCCATGAACAGGGGCAAACTTTTCCCATTTCAACGAGTGCTGACTGTTGTCAGTTAAAGCTCTATAAGATAACTTCTTTTATAGCCGAGTCCGCAATGCGACACCTGTTTGAGGAGGAGGCATAGCAGATAGCATTGAGAAGGGATAAACACCGCTGAAAAATTTTTCTTATGTTCTCGCCAGGGTTCGAATCCAGGCGTTTAGCGTTATAGGCATACATGCTTCACTGTGAGCTACGGTGTCGCCCGGAAAGAAGAATTTTTGTCAAAGTTTTAGTTCTATAGAAAATTTAGTTAAAATTTTATTTCGATTAGAAATTTTTCAAAAATAAAAGGCTACTTACATTGTACAAGTGTACTAATTTAGTACAAGGGTAAAAATAAGAACAAGGGTACCCATTTAGAACAAGAATACTAATTTCGTACAACTATCTCAAAGAAAAAGGGGACTAATTCAGCACAAAGGTATTGCTTAAGTACAAGGGTACTAATTTAGTACAAGGGAACTAATTTAGTACAATGGTATTAATTTAATACAAGGGTACTAACTTAGTACAAGGATACTCATTCAGTAAAAGGGTACCAATTCAGTACAAGGGTACTAATTTAGTACAAGAGTAATAATTAAGTAAAAGAGTAATAATTTAGTACAAGGGTAATAATTAAGTACAAGGGTTCTAATTTAGTACAGGGGAACTCATTTTGTACAAGGGTACTCATTTAGTATAAGGGTACTCATTTAGTACAAGAGAACAAATTCGGTACAAGGGTACTAAATAAGCAAAAGAGTACTAATTTAGTACAAGGAAACTAACTAAGTGCAAGGGTACTAATTTAGTACAAGAAAACTAACTTAGTACAAGGGTACAAATTTTGTACAAGGGTACTCATTTAGTACAAGGGTACTCATTTAGTACAAGGGTACTCATTTAGTACAAGAGAACAAATTCGGTACAAGGGTACTAATTAAGCAAAAGACTACTTATTTGGTACAAGGAAACTAACTAAGTGCAAGGGTACTAATTTAGTACAAGAAAACTAACTTAGTACAAGGGTACTAATTTAGTACTAAAGTAGTAACTTTGTAGTTAGTACTAAGTACAAAGATACTACTTTATACTTAATTAGTAAAAGGCTACTAATAACTAGCACCAGTTAGTACCGCTTTAGTGCCCATTTAGTACAATATCAGTGCAGTACTAATTATAATTTTAATGTTCTTTAAAATTGTTAGTGACATATTTCTAATGGCATTAGAGACGAAGATATGGTATTCCAATCAACACCCTTTCGTATTATTGAAGTATCTAATTGAGTACTAACTTAGTGCATATGTACTAATTTAGTATTAGCTAAGTACATATGTACCAATTTAGTACAAGGTACTAACGTAGTAAGAGATAAATATTAAGAAACAGTTGAGTACTCATTTACTAACAATTTAGTGATAACCTAGGACCAGCGCACTAATTTTGTACTGGTTAAATAGTCATTTACTACAGTAGCAAAGGAACTCATTATGTACAAGATCCTTAGTACTAATTAAGCACAATTGTACTAAATAAACACAAATTAGTACCCTATTAATTGTAGTAATAATTGTAATGTATAATGTTTTTAAATGTGTTAATGACATATTTTTAATGACATTTGAACTGAAGATAGGGTATTCCAATCAATACTCTTTCACATTATTCAAGTTTCCAATAAAACCCACAATTATTTCTAATAATCGAAAGTGTGAAATGAGATTCATAAAAAAAGCCCGACCGCATTAGATGTTCTCTATCAACAAGTCAACCAGCAACTTCTAAATACTTCCCTATATTGAGAAAACTAACCGCAGTTAATAACATCTATTGGCCACAAATGACAACAAGTTATTACTTGTTTTTATCACCTTGGTAGCATAAAATGCCTCTTTTCAAGCTAAGATAAACAAAACAAGTCCAATTAAGCCATGATTACAGCTGATTAGTTGGTATCATTGAACCCGTTCAAAGCACTGCAACAACAGAATCAGCTAACAAAAGAAAAATCCCCCTCCATTGATGATTCTTAATAAAAAACGCACAGAATTCCGGCAAATTGAAAGTTTGTGAAATACCCATAAATTGCATTAACATATTTAATGCATTAAGTGACGATATTTGTACCATTTTTAGTACAGAGTGTTAGTCATTTGAAAAATTAAAAGTTCTGCTGGACCTATTTGAAGTTGTCAATGAATTAATGCGAATTATTTTTCATTTGGGACGACAGGTGGTGTTCATGGAAAAATTGAACGGATTTCACGGAAAGCCTTTTATGGAGTGCTTAAAGATATTTGGATGAAGTTGTGAGTTACATAAGTTAATTTGTGAATAACACCTACTGTGAAAAAATATTTGACAACCTATCAATACGAATAAATTTGTAATGAGTGGATTTCTAAGCGTAGTTCTTTTTATACCCTCCACCATAGGATTGGGGTATACTAATTTCGTCATTCTGTTTGCAACTCCTCGAAATATTCGTCTCTGACCCCATATAGTATATATATTCTTGATCGCCAAGACATTTTATATCGATCTAGCCATGTCCGTCCGTCCGTCTGTCGAAAGCACGCTAACTTTCGAAGGAGTAAAGCTAGCCGCTTGAAATTTTGCACAAATACTTCTTATAGGTGTAGGTCGGTCCATGTTTTGATATAGCTGCCATATAAACCGATCTTGGATCTTGACTTCTTGAGCCACTAGAGGACGCAATTCTTATCCGATTTGGCTGAAGTTTTGCATGAGGTGTTTTGTCATGATTTCCAACAACTGTGGTAAGTATAGTTGAAATTAGTCAATAACCTGATATAGCTGTCACATAAACCGATCTGGGGTCTTGATTTATTGAGCCTCTAGAGGGGGCAATTCCTATTCGATTTGGCTGAAATTTTGCTTGGGGTGTTTCATTATAACATCCAACAACTGTGCCAAGTATGGTTCAAATCGGTCCATAACCTGATATAGCTGTCATATAAACCGATCTGGGGTCTTGACTTATTGAGACTCTAGAGGACGCAATTCTTATCCTATTTGGCTGAAATTTTGCATGAGGTGTGCTATGTGTGGTTGAAATCGATGCATAACTTGAGAAAGATGGCATATAAACCGATCTGGGATCTTGACTTCTTGAGCCTTTAAAGGGCACAAATCCTATCCGATTTCGCTAAAATTTTCGCACGACGTGTTGCATTATGACTTTCAACAACTGTAATAAGTATGGTTCAAATCGGTCCATAACCTGATATAACTGTCATATAAATCGATCTGGGATCTTGACTTCTTTAGCCTCTATGGGGCGCAATTATTATCTGATTTGGGTGAAATTTTGTACGAGTCAAATATGGTCTGAATCTGTCTATAGCCTAATTCAGCTCACCTATAAAACGATCTTCCTATTTTGCTTTCTTATTCGATTTGGCTGAAATTTTACACAGTAACTTCTACTATGGTCTCCAACATTCATTCCATTATGTTCCGTGTCGGACCATAACTTGATATAGCTCCAATAGCATAGCAATTATTTTCTTTTATCCTTTCCTTTCATTTCCTTTGTTTGCCTAAGAAGAGACACCGGGAAAAGAACTCGACAAATGCGATCCATGGTGGAGGGTATATAAGATTCGGCCCGGCCGAACATGGCACGCTTTTACTCGTTAACTCTCAACTTTACATCATATATTCAACATTTGAAATCGATAAATTGGGCTTTGCCATTAACTTTTAAAAAATTCGTTATGTTAATGTTGCCAGCGCCTCCGGCTCTAATGTTTCACCCGTAAGGTAAATTTTTGCATCACTGCCGTTGACGGTTACATTTCTTCCAAGATCGTCTTTAAAGAAAAATGGACGCATAATACCACCAACCCCTATCATTGGATTTGTAACTTTTGTAAGGCATGTGTCTGTTCTTCACCTCAGATACGACAGATTTGCTCTTATATCGAGATGTTGTCACATAGCACGAATTTTAATAATAAATTTCAACGATTAGCAGTCGTTGCTTGTTTGTGAGTTTCTCCTTGATGTAATGGCGGAATATTCTAAACCCTTCACAGATGAAGTTGGGAGACGATTCTCTTTCTAGTTTATACAGTTGAACCACCCATATCGCTTTAAAAGCCCTTATAACTCATCCGCTAAGTCAAACAAGTCTTCTAGAAATGAGTAACTAAAATAGGACTCCTTTTGCTTTCCAGAACCCACCTACAATAGATGTTCTAGAGTTTCCTCTTCCTCGACGTCCTCATATAAATCGTCCAATCAAACGACTACCTTTCATAACGGGCGCAATGATCGATACTTCTAGTCAACGACGGCGAGGAGGTACACCTCTTCATATTCGGATAGGAGAATAAAATCATGGAGCTTTCACTATCTGCCATTCTTTGCACTTTGGCCCTTATGCCGAAAGCGCCGTCCACTAGACCGCAACACCATAAAGGTTGTGTACCGAATTTGCCAGGGACTGCTTCTTCAGTGTACGTGTTCGTCCTTTTTTCGTAATGCGAGAACGGACCAGAAGCGTGCGGAGAACGCTGGTCCGTGCCGGCGTTGAAGCGAACCCGGACCTTGGTATTGTTCTATTTGCCAAAACCGCCTCCATTATCCGTCGATGTCGGTGAAGTCTAACCGCTACATGGAGTACATGCATTTCCGATCTTGCTCTGGCATTACGCATTATTATAGTCGTACTGAATATATTAAAATAGAGGTGTGTACATTAGACGTGAGTAGTAGTGTCACGCGTGAATGGTGAGTGAGTGAGATTCAAATCTAATCATGTGATAGTGCGTGAACGTGATTGAATTAAAATTCTTCGAGCGTAAGCATGAGTCATGACTCAAAACGCTAATCACGACTCCCGAGAAAATCACAAACCACGAGATATTAAAATCACGAATTTGGGTTGGTATTCTATTCTGCTCTCGGAGATGTCGCAAACATTCTTAATTGATTCGCGAGCGAAATTTCACAGCAATCAAATGTTTTTGTTTCCATACCAAAACCCGTTTTTGAATCCGCACTATATTTAATTTATTTTTTCGGAAACAAAGAAGAACTAACTATTTAAACCGATAAAACAAAGAAAAATGGTGCCGGTAATGTTATCCATAATGGTTTCATGGGTTTCCACTATTATTTGTTTTGCCATTTTCCTCCCCACAATCGGAGTACTACTTTTCGCCTATTTTACACTTTTTTCGCAGGTGTTTGAAAAAAAAAAATATTATTCGCTTCATTGAAAAATATTTTTCAGGTTTCGCACGTTTTTCGTGAGTCGTGATTTTTTCGTTTGTGTAAAATGTTTGTCTCGTAAGCGTGCGTGAACGTTAGTCGATATAAAAAAGGCGTGCGTGAATAACTTTTTTAGTCTCGTGAGTGTGAGTGAAAAATTACTCACGTGCACATCTATAGTTAACAAGCATCGTGGCCTTCGGCGTCCTCGTCGACGGACTATGTGACCCCTCCGACGTCTCACGTCCAGCAACATACGCAACAGCAACACCCCAGCCCCAAAATTGCAGGGCCAGTACTGTGAAATGTATCATTCTTGCAATTGAATTGCAAGATTGATACATTTCAGAAGAAAATATTGGTTGCAACGATCCAGGTGACAAAGTTGACCAACAACTGGAGCTTGCACAGTTGTTACGGATACAATGTGCTACAAAAGGATCACTTAAGGAGTGGGGGATTGCAATATAGACCCATCTCGCTTGCGCCTGTCGCTAGTGAGCCCTACATGGAATATATGAGAATTGCAGACAAGTCCAGTGCTGTCGAGGTAGAGCTATAGACCGCCAGTTAGTTGTTGTGACCCAATTTATTGCCAAGTTTACAGGCCCGACATTAGGCTATAATCGTTTGGTTCTAGGAGACTTTATTGCGCATCACGTTCCATAACTTTGCAGAGCGTCATTTCTTTGGGATCAGACCACCATTATGACCATCGGCCTACCACCCGACTTTATAATCTCTGAGCGCCGGACATTTAGCAATCAGAAGAACGCTGACTGCGTCGGCTTTGGAGAGTACACCAATCGCCAGTTCAGTGAACACCCCCTCAAATGTGCTAGTTGCCGGGAGGAAATTCCAAGACATCAATTACGCAGCAGCCGGTCGAATCCACCAAGAAAGAGTAGGATGGGTAAATTGGGTAAATACCCATGTATTTACCCATTTATACCCAAAACCTAGGTATTTATAATTTTGCAGATATCTTGGGTATAAAAACATTTTTCAAAAAATTTTATTTATTCTTTGTATATAAACCTGACCTTTTGATTTCATAAAATCGGATTTTAGTTACATATATAGCCGCTATATAGACCAATCTCCAGACTTAAAGTCTGGAGGCAATAAATTGGTAATTTGTCATCCCATTTCGATGAAATTTGACAGTTTTGAGTTCTGTTAGACCCCTATTCATTTCTGTGAAGTGCGGTTCAGATTGGATTATATTTGGATATAGCTGCCCTTGGACCGAATACCCGATCTCCCGATATAGGGTATTGAGGGCATAAAAGATCCATTTATTACCCGAATTCGATGAAATTTGGCACAGTGTGTTCTGATAGACCCCTACCCATTCCTGTCACATGTGGTACAGATCGGACCATATTTAGGTATAGCTGCCATATATAGCGATCTCCTGATATTGTGTAATAAGCCAATAAAAGGAGCCGGGCCGGCCGCTGCCTTTTACCCAGATTTGTTTGAAAACAATATCAATGATCCGCATTTTATGTTTTGAATTTTGCAGAGTGTATCTTGCTAAGCACAATTTAAGATTTGATTGACATATAATCAAATGAAAATGTTTCCTTTTTTGGAAGTGTCATGAAGATCAATGACCCGGGAACTTTTGTTTTATTTGAGCTTATAAATTAAAAAAAAATTACTGATTCATGCTAGTCTGCCCTAGTAAAAATATTTACTCAATGCTTCAAAATTCTTTTAGTCTTAAGAAGTATAAATACGGAGTTCAAACATATAAATCGCTGTATTTAAATTGAGAAAAAAATATATAAACAAAAGAACCGACAAAAAAGTTCCACAATGGAAAACGTTTTCAAACCTTTCACAACTAAAGCAAATTTGTCTCCAATTAACCAAGAAGCCTTTGATGACGGAAAACTTTTTTTCATATAGAGATCTATATCAGGAAAGCCTCCTTTTCGCCCTAAAACAAACCTCAGAGTTTGGAAGTGATATGAAGTGGTGCGGAGTGGAGAAATATGGCAATTATTATTTGTTTAGCACATCTTTTAACAAATTTGTTGTCTCTGCCTTTATGGTTGATTTATCATTCATTGTTAGCTGGCGCGCTAAATGATGATAAACAATATAAATTTATTTGTGTTTTCAATTAACGGAAAGAAGAAAGAATGACAGAAATCATATAACAGACCACAAGTGGTGGCAGCGGGCAAAACAACAACAGCATCCACCCATGTTAACTAAAAATATGATAAATAAAACAAGACTATCATTTAAATTAAGGTGGGAAAAAATCAATAACAAAAATGTCTCTCTTCAATATAAACATTAAGGAAGAATGATAAAAGAACACTATGACAGATCAAATTTTTATAAAGATGTTGCTCTGTCAATATTTTACTTGTCAATTGTGAAACGTTCAATGTAGAGCTAACAAAAATATAAAAAAAAACTTCCAGTTGTATTTTTATATATGTATGCATAATATAAAGTTGAAAAGAAACATTTTTGGATGTTAGGGAAATGTTTAACGTTCACTTTGTAGTTAACCAGGATTCACTGAATAAGGTTAAGCCAAGCGATCAGCCGATATACTTTTTTTTTAATATTTGGCAGTACTTGGCATTGAGGATGTCAACTTGTTCTCTTTTTACATTCATTCTTTGTTTACGTTTTCTCCTATATGATGACATTTTCAATCGTCAGATTTGACATCCTTAATGATGTTTATGGGGCCTATCCACTTTGTGTTTTGCATGTGACCTAACCTTCTATTAGTGAATCCTGGTAGTTAACAAATATATTAAACAAATTATACACGTTGAGGAAATGTATCCAAAAAACTAAACTATAATTGCATTAATTATACATAATTTTTGTATTATTATTAAACTTTGAATCATGCATGTAATTTTTGTTTTGCGAATTTCAGGTTTGTTTTTATGACATCCCCAAGTGTAATTGTGGAGCAATTCAGCAATTATTACTGCCAGTGGCAATTAAAATATAATTTTTACTAATTGAATTATGACAAACAGAGTAAACGATGTATTTTTTTTATGTTTCATAAAATAGAATATGAGGAAAAAAGATATACAGCATGTATGGGGCCAATAAAAACAAGTCACTTGTTACAAAGCAAGTCTATAACAGCCGAACCGAATTTGTCGAATCACTTTTCCGACTCCTATTAAGAAATATCCAAAACATGGTTATTAAACGCTTCAACAGCATTTTCTGGCGACGAAAGTCATTAGCTCATATTTTTATCTTAATGTGAGGGAACAAAAAGAAGTCATTGGGTGCCAAGTCAGGACTGTACGGTGTATGACCCATCAAAAAAGCGTTGGTTGGCGGCGATGTGTGAAAGCTCGCATTGCAATGGTTAATAATGATTCGTCTTCTTCAGGCAATCAAATTGTGGTGTACAACTTAGAACTGATCTTCTACGTTGCTCAAGCGGAACAGTTTTGTTTCGAGCTTATACGCATATCCGTGAAGATCTTGTGAACGTATTTTGAAGAACCACGATCAAATTTTTTTCAACATTTCTTCGCAATAATCGAGAATAGCCTTTTTTTAGTGATTGTCAACAAGAACAAGCCTTTTTTTACGGCAAGGTTTTTATGCAATATCGAAAATATGGTGGTGTAAGAAATGCCCAAGGATGGCTCTCTTTCACGGTGTGTCACATGACGATCTTGCATTATAAGTTTACGCGCGTTATTAACGTTAACGGCCGTTTTGGACAAACTTTACGGAATTCGACTTGAGCGAACGTCAGCCACGACTGAATTCATTAAATGAGCTTTTGCACAGTGCTATAAGATGGTGCTACATCTCTATACAAAGTTTTAAGTTCACCTATGGATTCTTGTCGTGATAATCAACGTCGAATGTTGTAAAAAATGATCGCACGAAAATGTTCATTTTTTTGTCAAATAATTCTTTTAAGGTCACTGTAAACAACATAAATGACGGTCGTATGTGAAAACGTTCTGAATACGATTATGCTAGAAAAAGTTTAACTTTCTAATGGAAATGTCAGATTGCACCTGACAACATTTGGTGTTGCTTTGATCAAAAGCTTACATAGCAGCCCTCATAGAAGTATAAACTGGTAATAACCCAGGATTCACTAATAGAAGGTTAGGTCACATGCAAAACACAAAGTGGATAGGCCCCATAAACATCATTAAGGATGTCAAATCTGACGATTGAAAATGTCATCATATAGGAGAAAACGTAAACAAAGAATGAATGTAAAAAGAGAACAAGTTGACATCCTCAGTGCCAAGTACTGCCAAATATTAAAAAAAAAGTATATCGGCTGATCGCTTGGCTTAACCTTATTCAGTGAATCCTGGTAATAACCATAAGTGTATCTGGTATTTCTTGCTCACGACCATAATCGACTGCAATCGATCTGGACCATATTTGGGTTGGATGCCGGGAGTCTTAAAGCAGGCCACTGTTTCAAATTTCAGCACAATCGGAGAATAAATGCGCCTTTTATGGTATTTAGACCCTAAAGGTGGCGATCGGTCTCTATGGCAGCTATATCTAAATATAGCCCGATTTGGACCCTATTCCGGACAGATGTTGGGAGTGTTAATACAACTGGCAGTTCCACATTTCAAAGAAGTCGGGTAATAAATGCGTCTGTTATAAGCCTAAGACCTAAAATCGACACAATGGTCTACATAACAGCTATATCCAAATATGTTCCGATTTGGACCATCATTGGTTCGACGATATCGACGGGCCTAATTAAACTCACTGCTCTGAGTTTCAGAAAAATCGGGTAATAAATGAGGCTTTTATGGTCTTAAGACCCTAAATCGGCATATCGGATTGTTTGGCAGCTATACGTAAATATGGTCCCATATATACATCATATTCGGGTCGGATGTCGGGGCCCCAAGTGCAACTCCCTGTTTCAAATTTCAGCAAAATCAGAGAGTAAATGCGCCTTTTATGGTCTTTAGACCCCTAAAGATGAAGACAGGTCCCTATAACAGCTATATGTAAATAAAGCCCGATCTGGACAATATTCGGGACAGATGTTGGGAGCCTTGATACAACTCACTGTCCAAATTTCAGCAAAGACGGGTAAAAAATGCGCTTGTTTTAGGCCTAAGCCGCTATATCCATATATGTTCTGATCTGGACCATTTTGGATACGGATATCGACGGGCTTAAACCGAAGAGTAAATGCGCCTTTTAAGGTCTTTAAACCCTAAAGCTAAAGATCGGTCTCTATAACAGCTATATCAAAATATAGCCCGATCAAGACCATATTTGGGACAGATGTTGGGAGCCTTGATACAACTCACAGTCCAAATTTCAGCGAAGTCGGGTAAGAAATGCGCTTGTTTTATGCCTAAGACCTAAAATCGGCAGATCGATCTATATGGCCGCTCTATCCAAATAAGTTCTGATCTGGACCATTTTTGATACGGATATCGACGGGTCTAGCAAAACAACTATGTCGAATTTCAGCTAAATCGGGTAATAAATGCGCCTGTTATAGGCATAACACACTAAATCGCCAGATCAGTCTATATGGCAGCTATATCCAAATATAGTCCGATGTAGGTCATTCAAGAACATAACCTGTGTATAGGAAAAAATACGAGTCTGTGCAAAATTTCAACTCAACATCTAAATTTTTAAAGACTTTAGCAAGATTACAACTGACGGACACATGGCCAGACACACGGATATCGTTAAATCATCTTAGAATCTTACAACGATCCGAAATATATGTACTTTGTAGGGTCGGAAATGGATATTTCGATGTTTACAAACGGAATGACTAAATGAATATACCCCCTATTCACATGGCCATAATCAGGGACCCATGGGGATTTGATTATTCACAACCTTCATTAAATTACACCGGTACGAGGCCACCGTAGCGCAGAGGTTAGCATGTCCGCCTAAGACGCTGAACGCCTGGGTTCGAATCCCGGCAAGATCATCAGAAAAAAATTTTCAGCGGTGGTTTTCCCCTACTAATGCTGGCAACATTTGTGAGGTACTATGTAAAACTTCTCTCCAAAGAGGTGTCGCACTGTGGCACGCCGTTCGGACTCGGCTATAAAAAGAGGCACCTTATCATTGAGCTTAAACTTGAATCGGACTGCACTCATTGATATGTGAGAAATTTGCCCCTGTTCCTTAGTGGAATGTTCATGGGCAAAAATTTGCATTTGCCCGAATTACATAGGGAAATTTTAAGAAATATTGGATAAATAATGTAGAAAAACTAGGTAGACGCTATAACGACTGTTTAGGGAAAGCAGCGTCAAGCTGCAAAACACCAAAACTCGTTGTTCATATGCACAGATTCGAGGTTTAAGGCCGAATTTTTTCCGGTATATCCTCATTCACTTCTGTCTTTCTGATATTCTAGCTCTTTGTGAGACTCACATTCATAAGGATTCTTTCCCACATGATTTTCACTTTCCGGAATATCGCAGCCTACCTCTTTTTGTTGCCATGTGGTATATGTACATTAGAAAGTCTCATCCTTACTTTAATTGACTACGACAGAATATTTGTTACACAAGCCGAACGTAGAACAGCGTTCTAAACGCCTGAATCTTCTGCGCTCATTCTATAGTCTCTGACACCAAATTTCGTGGTGTCCCCCACTACTTGACCTTTCCATTGGGCTTTTGGTCGTCCCGGTTTGCGTGTACCAGCGTGTTTGCCTTCAAAAGACTTTTCATCCTATAAGGGAGAAAAATTTGTTTGCAAACAGATTTTTTTCCTTTTGATCCCAATAAATAAAACACGAAATATTTTGGCAATCGGTTAGGAATAAACCGTGCCGCCACACCAATCCAAGGAATCCAGTTGAGTATTTTAGTTTCTAGAAACACAGAAATTCCTGCTGATTCGGCTTAGCCATGTCCGTCTGTCCGCATATCCTTTCTGTGCTGATAGTCCGTCTGTCTTTTTTTTTTGTAACGAAGATGGAGATCGTATTTTTAATCGAATCATCACGAAAATTTGCATATATAACATTTTTAACCCAAAGTAAATTTTGATCGAAATTGGTTTAGATTTAGATATAGCTCCCATATAAAGATAGTATCCGAAGTTGTAATATAGGGCTGTAGTTACTGTAGAGCTCCGACTTCAGTGATAGAAGGAATGATCCTTATTGGAATGAAGACATTGCGGAAATTCTGGCAGATCGAATGAGGAGGCATTTTGAATCTGTTCCCTAAATGCAAACGAATGCTCTGCCGATCCCTAGAATAGGAGAGGCGAACAAACCTATGAATAACCGATCAATTGCGATATTCACTGCGGATTACAAGGTTTTCGAAGAGAATGTTAATACCCATTTTGCGAGTTTTTTGGTGTCTAATGGTCGCTCCACGGGAAACCTGTTGGCATTTTTGTCGGAACTTTAGGGCCGGAGTAGGGTCGTAGCTAGCATTCTCCCCGTAGAAGTACCCCATTCTAGCTGGAATGTTCGTAAGAAAATTTCCAAATAGAAAGGTCGTAGCTCGAGTTATCTCCAAGTCTTTGGGTAGGGTATGGCGATGAACTTTTTTCACAGCTTTTCGCTTTTGGTGTGGTAATGACTTAGTTCGTTTTATATCGAGATCTTTCTTCAAGATCTTACTACTCGATTAGTTATAGATGCGTTCTCATCCATTGAATATTAACCTGTGATCAAGTGTAATTTGTCATTCGAAGGGGAGGCGGAGCAAATCTCGGATTGGAACACCGATTTGAGCCAAATGTTGTATGGCCCTTTATGATAACCCAAAAACACACAATAGGTATAAAACTTTGGGGTCAAACAACCAGGGGGGACGTCCCACCCCAAAACCCATCAAATAAAAGGTGTTTAATGGCAGAGTTCGAATAACCCCGAATTTCGGGGGGTTCCCCGCCTCAGATATCGCCAAGGCTTTGGATAGGGTATGCCGATTAATTTTTATCACGGCTTGTCGTTTTTGGGGTGTTTAATGACTTTGTTCGTTTTATATCGAGCTTTCTTCTAGATGATACTATTCGTGTTGTTATAGATGCGTTCTCATCCATTGAATATAAACCTGTGGTTTGGTGTACCTGGTCATTCAGTTGCTTTCAATCTTTGTCCTAGTCTTCAAGAAAAAATGAGAACAAAAGGTGCACTATGTATAATAATGCTCTCCGCCTTACACAGGTTATTTAGTAGGGGCGTCTATTGAACAGAGTGAGACAATGAGACTGAGAGAAGAGACAACATACGGTTACAACAACAATTTTACCAAGATATGAGAAAGCTGTATTTTTGTTAAAACAACAAACGTTTTGCTTTTGCAAAACTCTATAAAATAAAAATTCTATTTCAGCTCAAAAAAATAGGGCACATAATTTTTTGATGTCCAAAGGGGAGGCAGACCTCCCACATAATCAAATTTTCAAAAATACCAGATCTCGGATTGGAACACCGATTTTAGCGAAATGTTGTATGCCCCTTTATGGCAACCCAAAAACACACAATTGGTATAAAACTTTGGAGTCAAACAATCAGGGGGGACGCCCCATCCCAAATCCCACCAAAGGAAAGAGTTTATCGATTGGGGCAATATTGGTATCAAATGAAAGGTATTTAATGGCAGAGTTTGAACATTGCCACAAATTTCGGGGGTCCCCCTCCCCAGATATCTCCAAGGCTTTGAATAAAGTATGGCGATGAATGAAAATAAGAACCAAAAGGACATCATGGATAATGCCCTGTGCCTTACACAGGTTATGTAGTTATGTCTATTGAGTGAGACAATGAGACTGAAAGAAGAGCCAACATACGGTTACAACAACAACAATTTTATCAAGACATGAAAAGGTTGTATTTTTCGTTAAAACAGCAAACCCTTTTGCTCTTTTCTGACAAAACTTGTTGCAGCTGTGTTAAAAATCCAAAACCCTATAACATAAAAATTTTATTTTAGGTCAAAAAATTATACATTTTTAATTGTTTGTGAATTTTAATTGAAGACTGCTACTGCTGTTTCATCCCCACCCTATTATATTTGAAAACATCACGTTTTCGCACACCCGAGCTATTATGCTGTTCAAATGTTGCGAGAGATGACAGCAACAATATTTGAATAGAAAAATACTCACGAAATACTCACGTTTTAGAATTGAAGATAAATTCTTATAATTATAGCATTGATCACAGATAAAAGATAAGTAGGGTCTTTAAAAAATGTTTTATAAATTGTTCACAGCAATTAAATTGTCACCTTAGTAATAAAATAACTCACATGTTAAAAGTGCTAACAAGTTTTTAATGTTATTATGATAATATTTAAATAATAAATCAATTTTAAAACATGCTAATACAGGTTTAAATTAACAAAACTTTAAAGCGTTTTCTATAGATCACGTTTTTGGGTATGTTATTATAAGTTTGCGAACATCAACACTAGAGAGCGGATACAAATACAAATTCATATATTTTTTGGAGCATCGGAAAAAAAAAATTTGAAAACACAGAAATTCGTTTCATCGAATGTCTAAACACTAAAAACAACTTTTGGTGCCAAATTTCAGCCAAATCGGGTGATAAATACGGCTCTTATGAACTTAAAACATTAAATCGGGAGATCGATCTATATGGGAGCTATACTATGATATAGACCAATCTGAACCATATTAGGCACATATATCTGGGATCTTAACACAATTCGTTGTGCCAAATTTCAGCCAAATCGGGTAATAAATACGGCTTTTATAGGATTAAAACCTTAAATCAGTTGATCAGTCTATTTGGGAGCTATGCTAAGATACCGACCGATCTGAACCATATTCGGCACAGATATCAAAGATCTGAACACAATATGTTGTGCCGAATTTCACCCAAATCGGGTAAAAATACGGCTTTTATGGACTTAAAACCTTAAATCGGGAAATCGGTCTATATGGAAGCTATACTAAGACATAGACCGATCTGAACCATATTTGGCACAAATATTTGGGATCTTAACACAATTAGTTGTGCCAAATTTCATTCAAATCTGTTAATTAATGTGGCTTTTATAGGCCTTAGACCCTACTTCGAGAGACCGGTACAAATTTGGACTTGGTAGCTTCTTAGAATACAATTAGAGGAAAATGGGTTTAAAGAGGACATTTGTACCCACAAAAGTACTTAGAGCCCAAACCATTAAATCATTCAAATTTCTAAACGTATCTATTTTGGCTCGTTCATTTTACATATTTGTTGCACATATCAAATATGACGCATAAATACAAATTTTGGTCAAAATCGGTCCATAAACAAAAAGTGCATATATATCCGCTCTCTAATAATCACCGTAGATTGTAGGCTAGAGTGACAGATTCACTGAGACAAATTTAGTTCACTGTGATACCACTGTAGAGAGTCCACCGTGGTGCAGAGGTAAACATGTCGGCCTATGACGCTGAACACCTGGGATCAAATCTTCGCAAGATCATTACATAACTTGGTGGTGGTTATCCCTATTCCTATTACTGGAAACATTTGTAAAGTACAGCCTTGTTTACATGGCAAATCATTTCTAGCACGCAAACTTCCCTCAAAGAGGCTTTCTCTGCGGCACGCCGTTCAAAGTCGGCTAAAAAAAGGAGGTCCTTTAACATTAAGCATAAACTTGAATTGGGCAGCACTCATAGTAATGTAAGAAGTTTGCCCCTGTTCCTTAATGGAATGTTAATGGTCAAATTTGTTTGATATCACAGTAGCGACCGAACAAAGCCATCGAAAACACGAATCGACTCACTGTTAATGTTTGAATGTAGGATTTAATATCTCCGACGATCTGATAGAAAAAAACAAAGAAAACTGACAGCTACTCGTGAAGGTGGAAAGGTACATAATAAGAAGCTTGAGAAGAACACAACGGCTGAAGAATCTGGATCTACCTGGAGTTGAGTACTTTACTACTGCCCTCAACCTGTCTACGAACACTCTTATAGTTCCCGATGTCTGGAAAATGGGCAGTGATCCCTCTACTGAAGCCTGGAAAGGACCCGATTTTGGTGGAGTCGTACAGACCGATCTCCCTTCTCTCACCAGTAGCCAAGACGCTAGAGGCATTACTCCTCCCGAGCCTTGTAGGAGAATTTCCATTCGCCGAGCATTAGAATGGATTTCAAAGACTACATAGAACAACAACAGCTTTGCGTGCCATCACCGCACACATTTGCCGTGGCTTCAATCAGCCCAGGCCACCATTTGAGAATATTGTCAACACTTCCCTCCAGCCAGTCCTGAAACGATGGGTCGCAAATTATGTGTGTGGTCGCCAGTCATTTGTGGAATTTAGGGATAAGAAGTCGAAACACCCTAGAGTGAAACAGGGAGTTCCTCAATGCAGGGTTATATTTCCAGCATTGTTTAACTTCTACCTATCCTCCATTCCACCCCACCGCCCAGAAGCCTTATAGTAGATCTACGTTATCTAGAGCGTGAGGTTCAGGAGACAAAGATCCTACGTGTGCGAAGACATAACTACATGCTCCCTAAGCAATGCTGTTATCACAGGGACCATCCAAATCAACATCTTGTGGATAGGTATCCACCGCCCAGGAGCCTTAAGGTAGATCTACATGATCTAGAGCGTGAGGTTCAGCGCTACAAGAGACAACCTCTAAATCAAGCCAAGCGGGTCTAGACAACATTCATATAGGCGCGGTAGCAGCTGCGGTAAATAACAACGGGGCGAATGTAGTCGTTGGAGATCGACCGCCTCCCATTGCACCTGAAGAAATTGACCTCCGCCGGCAAATCAGAGTAGTTCTGGTTAGGCAGATGCAGCCTCATTAACTCCTACAGAGCAAGGATTGATGCTGATGTACAAGATGTATGTCCCGATTGTGACCGGAGACCACACGTCGCCCGTTTAACTGCCCAGCCAGACCCACTCGACTCAGAACTAGATCCCTCAGGACACACCCCATCTTAGTCGCAGAGTTCCTTGATCTGGACAGAACAGAATTAAGCAGACGAAAGATAGAACACAACAAACTGCTACAACAACAATGGTTGAGGACCAACCGAAAATCCAGACTATGTCAGCTCACGGACATGAAACGCCACCAATAAAAAATTGATCCAATTCAGTTTTTCGATAAATATTGGGTTGCCCAAAAAGTAATTGCGGATTTTTCATATAGTCGGCGTTGAAAAATTTTTTCACAGCTTGTGACTCTGTAATTGCATTCTTTCTTCTGTCAGTTATCAGCTGTTACTTTTAGCTTGCTTTAGAAAAAAAGTGTAAAAAAGGATATTTGATTAAAGTTCATGCAAAGTTTTATTAAAAATGCATTTACTTTCTTTTAAAAAAATCCGCAATTACTTTTTGGGCAACCCAATACTACAATAACGTACGAAAGTGGCAAACTTTTGTTTCAGGGAGTAAACAAAAATACGGAGAAATACACATTTCCTCTTTACCTTAAACAAAGCACAAAAATTCATTACAGTCGGTTATTTCCTAGAGATTAGAATATCCGAAAATAATTTATTTCAAATTATATCACACTGTCTCGTAAAACATATCCGCGTCACTTTAAACACAAGATCACACCAAGGCGTTATAAATTCGAAAAAACAGCATATAAATTTCTCCGATTGTAAATTTAAGCACCCACCGACAACAACAATAACAGCGCACTTAAGGCAGGATGATATACACGAGTAATAGCAGTATCCTTGGGATAAGTACTTCCTTCCTTAGCTTTAAGATAAAAGCCAATTGAATTTATTGTCACCGGTTTTGAGTATTTCGCTCACTACGCGTTTTTTTCGTTCTTCCCCAAACAGACGCAACTTCACGTGTTTATGTTAAAATTTCAACTGAAAATTATCTCCAGCAAATCATTGTCTTTATAAATCACTGCGCTATAACGGACGAATCAGCCGCAACAAATAAAAACATCTCTTTAAGCAAAAACGACAACGGCGACAGTCCCCCCCTCCAAGATAGTAAAACAGAGCGATCAACCTAGCAAACACGAGATATAAGAGTCTCATATAGTCCCTCAACAAATCACAATTCATAAAGGAAAAACCCGACGACATCAACGTCCATTTGCAGACGCAGCAAATAGCAGCGTTGCTAGATGAGCATGGTGAGGTAGGCAGATAAAAATCACCCCTCAAAGATAAGCAGCAACGTCAACAAACACTGATTTTGTTTCTGCTACAAACGATTCGCCGTTAATGAAGTTTTTATTCGCATTGATTCGATTAATTCAACATATGGCTGAAAGCGCAATTAGACCATTTTTATTGGTTGTCTATTTATTGCAGGCGGCATAGCTAGGGTTTCGTCAATGTGGAGTACACAGTGGAAACAAACCAAAAAAAAAAAAATTACAAAATTTTCTATAGAAAAAAAATCTATTTTCAGAAAATTTAGAAATGTAAAAAAAAATATATATCCGAAAATCTATTTATTAACAAGTAAAAGCGAGCTATTTTCGGCCGGGCCGAATCTTGGGAACCCCCCACCATGGATTCTGCTAAAAATTTAGTTGAAGACCATTATTTTATTTAAAATACCAAACTTCTGTCGAACCAGCAAAAATTGAAGCTTCTAGGAACCGAAAAAGGATAATCGAGAGACCGGTTTATATGGAAGCTGTTTCAGGTTATAAACTGATTTGGATCGTACTTGGCACAGTTGTTCGAAGAAGTAACAGAACACCACATTCAAAATTTCAGCCAAATCGGACAATAATTGAGGATTGTGAGAACTCAAGAATTTGAATCGACAGATCAGTTTATATGGGAGCTACACCAGGTTATTGACCGATTTGGACTTTACATAAGTACAGTTGTTGAAAGTTATAACACAACACTATGTGCAAAATTTTGGCCAAATTGAACAAGAATTGTGGCTTCCAGGGGCTCAAGAAGTCAAATCGGAAGATCGGTTTATATGGGAGCTATATCAGGTTGTAGATCGATTTAGACTGTACTTGAAACAGTTAATGGAAGTCATAATAGAACATCGCATGCAAAATTTTAGAAAAATCCGACAAAAATTGTGGCTTCCAGGTCTCAAGAAGTCAAATCGGCAGATCGATTTATATGGGAGCTATATCAGTTTTAGGACGGATTCTGGCCGTACATGGCATAGTTGTGTATAGTCTTAACAGAACACTAAATGCAAAATTTCAGCCAAATCGCACAAAAATTGGGGCTTGTAAGGGCTCAAGAAATCAAATCAGGAGATCGGTTTATATATGGGAGCTGTGTAAGGTTATAGACCGATTTCAACAGTACTTGGCACATTTGTTGGAAGTCATAACAGAACACTATGTGCAAAATTTTGGCCAAATCGAAAAAAATTTGCTCAAGGGGCTCAAGAAGTTAAATTGGAAGATCGGTTTGTATGGAAGCGATATCCAAATCTGATCTGATCTTAGATGTCACCGTTGCGCAGAGGTTAGGATGTCCGCGTATGACGCTCAACGCCTGGGTTCGAATCCTGGCAAGACCAACAGAAAAAAATTTTCAGCGGTGGTTTTCCCTCCTAATGCTGGCAACATTTGTGAGGTACTATGCCATGTAAAACTTGTCGCACTGCGGCACGCCGTTCGGACTCGGCTTCAAAAAGGAGACTCCTTCTCATTGAGCTTAAACTTGAACCGTACTGCACTCATTGATATGTGAGAAGTTTGCCCCTGTTCCTTAGTGGAATGTTCATGGGCAAAATTCGCATTTGCATATCAAAATCTGAACCGATATTTCGCGCATTTCTTGTCCGATTTCGCCGAAATTTGGGACAGTGAGTTGTGATAGGCCTTTCGACAACCTTCTTCAATTTGGCCCAAAACGGTCCAGATTTGTATATAGCTACCATATAGACCGATCTCTCGATTTATGGTTTTGGGCCCATAAAAGACTCTTTTATTGTCCGATTTCGCCGAAATTTGGGACAGTGAGTTGTGTTAGGCACTTCGACATCTTTCTTCAATTTGGCCCAGATCGGTCTAGATTTGGATATAACTGCCATATAGACGGATCTCTCGATTTAAAGTTGTGGCCCAATAAAAGGCAATTTGGCCCAGATCGGTCTAGATTTTAATATAGCTGCCATATTGACCAATCCCTCGATTTAAGGTCTTGGGCCGATAAAAGCCGCATAGACCGATCTCTCGATTTCAAGTCATGGCCCACAAAAGGCGCATTTACAATCCGATTTCGCTGAAATTTGACACATGTTAGGCTTTTCGAGATCCGTGTCGAATATGCTTCAGATCGGTCTATACTTGGATATAGCTACCAAAAAGACCAATATTTTGTTCTTCACAATTGAACAATGACTTGTACTTATTAGACCGCTCAATGTCCGTGCCGAATTTGGTCCAAAAAAAATAATGCATTTTTATACCGGTTTATGACGAAAGGTGGTTTACATATATACCCTATATAACTTAACGCCTTTTTACTTGTTTATTCCTCTCTTCATCCTGTGGAATATAAATTTCTGCTCTTTCCTATTCTACTGATACCACTCCTTAAACGAGTGGGTGACCAACGACAGCATGGGCGTTATGCTTGCCGCATTGGTTGCTTGAGATAGGCTTGTGATGATCAAGTACTGACTTCACGACTTTTTCTTGGAGTGGGCAATGGTTCACATTCCATCGCTATACCATGTCGACAAGGAATGCTTTCTTTAAACAATTGGGTCAATCGAGTTAAGTACGGCGTTTCCATCTGATGCGTTTGCAACGTTCCGAAGCACAGCTTCCGGGCAGTACGTTGTTCGTTATGCTTAGATGGTTGCAAACCTTTGGTGCAACAAGAAAATGATCCGAATATGTGTTCGCTTCTCGGATGCATCGTACGTCTTACGTGAAAAACATAGATTGGCCTGCATCATGCCAAATTAAAGCCACCCCAAACTGTTACGAATATTTAGCGAATAGAACAAAATGGGTATCAAATGAAAGCTAATTTGTAGAAGAATACAAATCTGAAATAAAAATTTGGCACTAGTGGTCTGGGGCCGACCGCTCCTTAAAAACCTCCCTAAATGAACATGTAGTCCAATTGAGGCAATATGGACATCAAATGGAAGGTATACGAATCTGATATTATTATAAAGGACCAAGTGGCAAGATGGCCAAAAGTAGTTGTAGGACGATTGGAAGGAGACAAGACTCCAAAGAAAGGTATTTGAGAGGGTCTCACCTTTTTATGATACAAGTGCGACACACTATCTACTATCCCATCTTTTTCCAATGCATGTACTTGTTCGTTGTAGTAATAGATTTGTTATCCAAATAACTATATGACTATACACATGTTTCTATGCATTTTTTTCGGAATTTGTGTCAATAGCTTCGTTGCTGTTATCTAGCTTTCGAAGATATTGACACAACTGGCGAAAGTTTCACAGAAACATGTGTATACCATGGAAGTCATTGTAGTTGTGTGAACAAAAATGTATCACTTCAACACACAAACACATGCATTGGAAAAAGAATAGCTAGCAGACGGGGTATCAAGCTTGGTTAGTGTCGTACTTATATCATAAGGCGCTTTCGCAATTAATTTGATATAAATACAACCTACCAACGTACGATCCTTGAAGCCTTCACACCTAAAAGTATCCGATGAGACTTCCTTTGCTTTCTTAAGTTGTTCAAAATATTTTGTAGAATGTAATTCACCGGAGGCCTCCGTAACGCAGAGGTTACCATGTCGACCTATGATGTTGAACGCCTGGGTAAGAGTCCTGGCGAGATCATCAAAAAAATTTTTAGCGGTGATTTTCTCATCCTAATGCTAGCAACATTAAATATTCAACATAAAAATATTCACCAAGCCACATGACTGTCACCCGATCAAAACACGAGGAACCAAATTGATCACGTTGTGATAGATGGAAGGCATTCATCCAGCATGTTAGATGTACGATCGATTCGTGGAGCGAATATAAATTCGGATCATTACCTTTTTACAGCAAAAGTTCACACACGTTTAAACGTGGCGAGGAAAGTACTATCTGATACTGCACGGAAGATGGACATTGAAAAGCTGCAAACACAACAGATGGCAGTGGCATACTTCACTCGACTGACCCAACTACTTGATGAAAGCACTCCTTGTTTCGATGATATAATGGCGCAGTGGCAAACTATTGCCCACTCCATGGAAAATGCCGCGAAATCCGTACTTGGGTACCGAAAGCCTCCTCCAAGTAACCCATGATATGACCAAGAGTGTCGAGATGCCACTGAAGCCAAGAATGCGGCATATAGAGCAACCCTGCAATCAATAGCAACGCGCCAGATGAAGGAGAGTTATCGGGAGAACAGGAAAAAGGAGAAACGTCTATTCCGCATAAAGAAAAAGCAAATGGAAAGACGTGAGTGTGAGCGAATTGAGATGTACAGGAGTCAGAATGAAGTCCGGAAATTCTACCAAAGAATTAAACATCAAACCGATGGCTTTGGTGCAAGCCCATCCTCCTGCAGAGACAAAGAAGGAAATCTGATAACTGACACAGACAGCATGCCGAGGATATGGAAAGAATATTTTACCCAACTGCTAGTGTCCGACGTTGGCGGCGAAGAGGATACCGAAGAATCAATCAATGATGATGGTATAGAATGTTTATCTCCTAGTCAAAATGGGGTCGAAGTAGCAATGACCCGACTAAAGAACAAGAAGGCAGCAGGAGCCGACGGGTTAGCCGCTGAACTATTTAAGACCGGAGGCGAGACGCTGATAAGGCGAATGCATCAGCTTATCTGCGCAATCTGGCTAGAAGAACGCATACCCGATGATTGGAACCTCAGCATACTATGTCCCGTACATAAGAAAGGAGACAAGACGGAATGTGCCATCTACAGAGGAATAAGTCTCATCCCCATCGCATACAAGATACTCTCGAGCGTACTGTGTGAAAGATTAAAACCTAAAGTCAATGAGATAATTGGGCCCTATCAATGCGGCTTTAGACCAGGTAAATCCACCCTAGACCAGATATTCACACTGCGCCAAATCCTGGAAAAGACCCGAGAAGGAGAAATCAACATCTACCACCTCTTTGTTGACTACAAAGCCGCATTCGATACTCCTTTACGTTCAAAGTTATTTTAAGCCATGTCTGAGTTTGGTATCCCTGAATCTGAAGGATGATACTTGCTGATACGCGTTCCTCAGTAAAAATAGGAAAGAATCTCTCGGAACGATTTAATACCAAACCTGGTTTCAGACAAGGAGACACCCTATTGTGTGATCTCTTCAATATCCTGCTGGAGAAGATTATACGAGATGCAGATGTGAATAGAATATGCCGACGACATCGACATCATGGGTCGGTCACCAGAAGTAGTAACTGCTGCCTTTGCAAGAATCGAAAGAGAGTCAGTGAAAATGGGTCTGGCAGTAAATGGAAATAAGACTAAATAGATGGTTTTAACTCCCAAAATGCCTTTTGCAACCGAGCAGATAAAGAAAATGCAGAAAATTGGGAACCACAACTTTGAGATAGTCAGCAACTTTATCTACCTCGGCACCGCCGTAACCGAAACGAATGATACCAGTTTTGAGATAATGCTGGCAAACAGATGCTACTTTGGACTAAGTAAGCAGTTTAGAAACAAGGCCACCTCTCGACAGACAAAGATAACACTATACAAGACACTGATACTACCCGTGTAGTTATATGGTTCTGAGGCATGGGTACTCGTGAAAGCAGATGAGGCAGTGCTTGGAGTATTCGAGAGAAAGATTCTTCCTAAAATATATGGACCTGTTTGCGTAAATGGAGCATATAGGCGGCGTATGGACCACGAGCTGTATGACGACGATAGCATAGTTACAAGCATCAAAATACAACGGCTGCGTTGGCTAGATCATGTTGTCAGAATGGATGAAGAAGCTCCAGCAAAGAAGTCTTTTGAAGGCAAAAACGGTGGTACACGCAAACCGGGAAAGATCAAGTGGTGGGAGACACCTCGAAACTTGGTGTCAGAGATTTTAGAATGAGCGCAGAAGATCGAGGCGCTTGGAACGCTATTCTTCGTTCGGCTAGTGGAACAAATGTTTTGTCATAAAGTAAGTAAGTAAGTAAGTAATGCTGGCAACAGTTGTGAAATACAATGCCATGTAAAAACTTCTCTCCAAAGTGGATCGCACTGCAGCACTTCGTTCGGAACCGACTATAAAAAGGAAGCACCTTATCATTGAGCCTAAACTTGAATCGGAGTGCGCTCATTGATATGTGAGAAATTGCTTTTGTTCCTAAATGGAATGTGCATGACCAAAATTTGCAATACACCGAAGCAACGTATCCAAAGCCTCATATCTTCTTTGAGCCATCTTTATTGAGCCATAGTTATGTTACAACAAATTAACATAATAAAATGAAAGGAATTGGCAATAAAAATAATTCATACAGTAAATAATGATGAACAGTAAATAATGAATGACATGAATCAGTCATACCGGTTACAGATGACTAAATCACAATTTGAGTCATCAATGATTGACTATTTCCTGTGGGAAAAGAAACAACTGGGGGAGTAAATAAAATATTTCAAATTCCAGTTTTATTTTCCCTATACATTCTTTTCCGATTTTTTTCGTTGAAGAAACATCTGTAGTAGAGTGTAAATAGAAATGCTTTCTTTAGTTTACGACACATAAAGTTTTTAATTTTCTATTATCTTTGACGCATCACGTGACAACAATGATATGTTTATTTGACTATTTGGAGGACTACACAAACAAAAACATCCCAAGACTATAACAACAACCAAATCACAGCATTAAAATATTTAAATTATCTAACAAGGCCATATAATGGCAGCAGAACCATATTAGAGGGGCAAGGACGGAAAGTTGATGAACTCATCAAGAGTAATATTTGGAGGAACATCTTAAAGGCGTCTAGATGCTTCTCACCATCAGTGTCGAGTTGAGTGCAGAAGAAATTCATTGGACGTTATCTGTAGCAGAAATCTTCAATGATAACAATGTTGATGAGTAAAGAGTTATTTAGAAGATTATGTTCTGCTGCCATGTTTGTCCCCCATTTTTTTGTTTATCGTAGAGTTTTTGCACCTTACGCTAAAATATTTTAAATATTGAGTTAATCATCACTAAGCCCATCTAAAACAAAGGATTTTATGATCGTGCGCCATATGTTGCGTGGAACATTTTGTGCAAATTTGCAGATCGCCTAGGTTAATCATTTTATTTGGCCAACTAAAATTCTAAATTGTCTCATTAGCACGACGATAGAAAGAACCATAAAGAGGATGGTATGTAAAATGTGGTTAAAAGTTTTCATACAAGATTTTCCATAGCAAAATAATTTTTCTGTTTTATTACGATACTTTATATTTTGATTGTTTGTCTTTATCGTTGTATTTTCTTGTCCAACTGAAACGAATAGGGTTTGTTTTTATACCCATCACCATAGAATGGTAATCATTCCGCTTGTAACACCTCCGGTCAGACCTCGTAGCCGAAGCTACTACCAGTTGAACCCCAAACGATTCCGGACTGGTCACCTGAAAGGAAAAAAGCCAGAGCCATTTCTCCGTCCCCCACCCCCGAAAAACCCCCCACTACCCCTAAGATCAAAACATGGTCGCCAACAAAGCGGACTAAAACCCAATACGGATGTAAAAACGAACAAAATACCTAAACACGGACGAGAACCCTATACGGACAAAAACGGACATTTCCCTATACGGACATAACGGACAAAACGGATGAACAAGAACAGACACTTCGGACAAACGAACAAACATCAAGAGCCAAACCATCGGACGACCTGATCAGAGGCCTATCACCTCCCACCTAACATCCTTCTCCTATCAAACACCACCCTCGCAAACGTCTCAGAGTCCAACAAGGCCCGCTCAAATCCCACACCCCCTCTCCATAGGATATACCCATAGCGCCTAAGTTCCTTATGTCCAAATAGTACGGGCACTCAGTAAGTGCACCACTTCCTCAACCACACCCCCACAGGCAGGACAACCTGCAGTTGACGCCAGGCCCCTCTTATGCAAAAATGCATTGAGAGAGCCATTTCCTGTCAGTAAAAACCCAAGACTCAGGCCAAAGCCAAAATCGGGTCTGTCCACGAACGTCGCGTCCCCAATCAATTGGTAAGTAACCCATTCATTGTCACTGTCAGTCCAACGTGTCCTCCACATATCATAAAGGCAATCCAAAAGGTGTGCCGTAAGCCGCCTAACCCATTCGCCAGATTGTTGACCAATCCCCATTCCCCATTCGCCAGATTGTTGACCAAGACACTATAAAAGTATTCTTGATCGTCTCGACATTCGATCTAGCCATGTCTGTCCGTCCAATAGCGGTCGAACGCGTAAAGCTAGCCGCTTTAAATTTTGCACAGATACTTACTATTGATGTAAGTCGTTGGGGATAGCAAATGGACCATATCGGTTCAGATTTGGATATAGCTCCCTTTAAAACCTATTTCCCGATTTGACTTCTTGAGCTCCTGGAGGCCGCAATTTTTGGCCGATTTAGCTAAAACTTTGCACAAAGTATTCTGTTATGACTGTACCAAGCCGCAATATTCGTCCGATTTGGATGAAATTTTGCATGTAATGTTCTGTTATGACTTCTAACAAGCGCCAAGTACGGTCCAAAGCGGTCTATAACTTGATATAGCTCTTCTTGAGCCCCTGGAAGCCGCAATTTTTGTCCAATTTGGTCAAAATTTTGAATATAGTCTTCCATTATGACTTCCAATTTAACTAAAATTTTGCACATTGTGTTCTGTGATGACTTTCAACAACTGTGCCATTTTTGGCCAAGAAGATTACATGTTTTCACCTACTCACTAATTAGTGAGCTGTGCAATGGTAGAAGCATACCTTTTTGAGAGGAACATTGGATCATATCAGGGTAGCTTTCTTTGAGAGCAGTAAGAAAGGTTAACCACCAACCACCAATATCTCTAACTCAAGAAGAACATCCAGCATCAGCATCTACTTTTGCACAGCTCACTAGTTAGTGAGTAGGTGGAAGCATGTAATATTTTTGGGGCAAAATGGACTAATGGATAGATAATCGAGTTTGGTCTCCGGTGAAAAATGGGGTACTTCATTTTCCCTCCCCTACCCTAATTCTCAAAAACGCCAGATCTCGGATATCAGATCCGATTAACGAAACTCAAATTTGGTATAAAACGTTGGGGTCAAATAACCTGGGGGGACCGATTGGGACAATATGGGTGTCATATGAAAGGAATTTAAGAGTAGAGTAAGAATCTAATATACAAATATGGCCCCAAGTGTCTGGGAAGTCGGCCCTAACGCCAAAAAAAAAACAAATAGGACACGTTTACTGCTTTCGGCAAAATTGACATCAATTGAAAGATATTTGAAAATAGAGTACACATCTGATATTCAAGCTTCATGTGTCAGAGAGGCCTGAATCCACCTTCAATATTTTTTAACTTAGGGTGTTGATAAACATTCTAGTGGACGTCCATCCTTCGAATATTGACAATTTCATTGATTTAGACTAATTTAAGAGAGTGACGATTTCTTCGAACATTTTTGACGATTATTTGCGAAAAAGACTTGGCAGCACTAGTGGGGGTCCCCTCACCCCCAAAGCACCCTAATAAAAGCGGACGTATTTACCGACCATGGCAATATGGGGCTCAAATGCAAGTTATGTGGAAGTAAAGCACGAATTGTATATCCACATTTGTAGGACCCTCCTTCTTACCCTAATTTTCAGAAACTCCATATCTCGGAAATGGGTGGTGGGATTTAATCGAAATTTTGTTTTTTTTTTTGTTTTGTACTATTTTCGTAGCTTGGTATTTCACAAAAAGCTCTTTAATTGTCGAAAATAAATATTCAAAGAATAATATTGTTCCATATAAAGTAAAAGAAGGTGCAGGGGAGCGGACCCGATTAAGCTAGTATTGTATAGACATTTTTTTTCATTTTCAAGTTTTTTGCCTGTTAGGGCGAAGATCATTAACTTTTACGATTTTTTGTTTGTTTCTCTTTCGAGACGAGCTCAATGCTCGGAGATAAAAGATAGCATTGGGAAAAAGTACTGCTAATAGACAGGGTTGTCGGGTTTGACTTTCCTTTTCCATTTGCATCTCCGATCATTGAGCTCGTCTCGATTTTTCTATAGAAATAAAATTTTTAAAATCGGATATTGTCCGGCTGCAGACCATAAGGTAATCTTTTCCTATTACCAATAGAAAACAAAAAAATAGCCCATGTTTTTAAGTTAGGCAGAAAAATGTGTTTTTTGGTCTGTGATAGTATTTGAATGGTTTCCTAAATCTCGATTTCGTTTGGAACCACCTAAACTTGTCGGTAGGATTTGCAAAAACAACTTAAAAATGTTCTATAGAAATGAAATTTTGGCAAAATTTTCTATGGAAATAAAATATTGACCAAATTTCCTATAGTAATAAAATTTTAACATAGATGTTGATGAAGATACATGGCGTATCAGAAATTGCGATACACCATGCCAGTCAAAGTGTTTTGAAAACAGCATACACTTGCCTAACTTTTATAAGTTCTTTGCTATGCTATTCGTTGAATAGAAACCATTGAATATTATCTTGAGCTGGAATATGTTCGAAAAATCACGAACAAATTTTCTATAGAACTAAAATCTTGACAAAATTTTCTAAGAAATAAAATTTTGCCGACATTTTCCAACGAAATAAGATTTTGAAAAAATTTGCTAAATTTCTTGATTATACCCTACACCACTACTGTGGTACAGGGTATTATAACTGAATGAATTAGTTTGTAATACCCAAAAGGAAGAGAGATAGACCCGATCGACTCAGAATCACTTTCTGATTCGATTTAGCTATGTCCGTCTGTCTGCCTGTCGGTCCGTCTGTCCATGTTAATTTGTGTACAAAGTACAGGTCGCAATTTTCATTCGATCGTCTTCAAATTTGGGACAGGCCTGTTTTCCGGCCTAGAGACGAAACCTATTGAAATTGGAAAAAATCGGTTCAGATTTGGATATAGCTCCCACATATATGTTCGTCCGATTTGCAGTAATAATGCAACAAAATGGTCATTTGTTAACCGAAATTTGGTTAAGGCGGGATTTTCTCTTTACTCTCGAAATTACTGATGAATTTCGCGGAAATCGGTTCAGATTTAGATATAACACTCATATATATATCGCCCGATTATAAATTCTAGAGTCACAACAAGCGCATTTATTGACCAATCTTGCCAAAATTTTAACAACGGTTTTCTAGATGACTACCACAATATCAAAGAAGTTTGCTCGAAATCGGTTCAGAATACAGCTCCCATATATATGTTCGTCCCATTTTGAGAAATATTGCAATAAAGTGCTCATTTGTTAGCCGATTCATTTATTGACCGATTCTCTAAAAATTCGGTAGGAAAGATTTTCTAATGACTATCGGCATTGCTGGTAAATTTCCTAAAAATCGGCTCAGATTTAGATATAGCTGCCATATATGTATATCGCCAGATTTTTAATTCTATGGTCATTGTCACTGCATTTATTGACCAATTTTGCCAAAACTTTGTACAGCGCTCTCCCTGACGACAACCACAATATTTAAGAAGCTTTGTACCAATAGTATAGGTGTAGGGTATTATAAAATCGGCACCGACCGACTTTTGCCTTTCCTTACTGGTTTTTTATTTCATATTCTTCTTAATAGGGTTTAAGGCCTATATCATAAGGTGTTACTAACCAAATGATGATTAACTATACCCCCATCATATACAAGTTTTCTTCAATACATACTTTCTAAAGTAGGGTGCTTTGTTTAAAGGTATGTCTCTTATCACCTTATTGGTCATGGTCATTTCATAACGTCACAAAATTCGTTTTGTTTTTGATAGAAGATATAGATGGAAAATATAGATAAGAGTTGATAGCCAATTACTGTCATAAATACTTTATTTGAATAGGCAAAAAAAAAATTAATTTCAGTCAGAACAATTGGATTCTTCAACTAATCACGATCGGAAATCAGTAAATATAGTATAACACCTAATTATTATAAATATTCTATGACCATAAACTGATTTGTTATAAATATTTTGACCAAAAAGAAGTGTTGTTCTGATTACTTGGAAATATGCACTGAACAAAAAATAGAGAAGAACATTTCATCATAGTAATTATGTCATCACTGGTGTAAAATTTTCCACCGCTTAAAAATATTTACTTGCACTGCCATGCCAAGAAGTGGTATGGTATAACTCATAGTTGATTTTATTTAAATAAGCAAACAGCTGAACTACTGCGGGTGAGGCGTGGAATTTGTGGAATTTTTCTTAGAAGTGATAAGTAAATAAAATCATAGTAAGCCTCCAAGTGGTAGTGATAAGATGTTTCTTTGCATCGGACACTAGTTCGGTGAAAGTAAATCAGTCACTATAACAGGAAAGGGTTTTACACGATTTTTATCAAAAGCTGATTAAATAGATTCTCAGTAAAGCGGTTAATATTAAAGTAGGCTATTTCACATTAACATCATATAAAGTTAAGGTACAATGTTTGGCAAAGTAGCTTTTTTAACAAGAAACCAGTAGTGGAGAACAAAATTCGGGCGGTTCCGACTGTATAATACGCTACACCTACTCTATAAGTACTTTTAAACAATCCCTACCAAATTTCGAGCAAATATGTTCAAACTGTAATAGCTATGGTTGACAAATGACATTGTCATTGCAAATTAACCAAAATCTGACAATCATATATATAAGAGCTATATGTAAATCTGAATTGATTTCGAGCAAACTTCTCATATATTGTTGTAGTCGTCGAGGAAAGCGTTGTGCAGTGTTGGCAAGATTGGTCAATAAATGCGCTCTAGAAGTGGCTCTAGAAGTGCCAAATTGCGAAAGAATCGGTTAGCAAATGAGCACTTTATTGCAATATTTCTCAAAATCGGATGAACATATATATGGGAGCTGTATCCAAATCTGAACCGATGTAGAACAAACTTCTTTGGCATTGTGGTAGTCATCAAGGAAAGCGTTGGTCAAAATTTTGGCAAGATTTGTCAATAAATGCACTTGTTGTGACTCTAAAAGTTATAATTTATATGAGAGTTATATCTAAATCTGAACCGATTTGCAGTAATGTCGAGAGTAAAGAGAAAATCCGTCCTGCTAAATTTCGAGAGAATCGGTTAACAAACTACCATTTAATTGTATTATTATTGCAAAACAGGACGAATTTATATATGGGAGCTATCTCCAAATCTGCACCAATAGGCTTCGTCTCTAAGCCGAAAAATATGCATGAGCCAAATTTTGAGACGATCGGATGAAAACTGCGATCTGTACTTTGTACACAAATTAACATGCACAGACGGATAGACAGGCAGACGGACATAGCTAAATCGAATTAGAAAGTATTTCTAAGCCAATCGGTATACTTATCAATGAGTCTAGCTCTCTTCCTTCTAGGTTTTACAAACAAATGCACTAAGTGATAATATCCTGTACCACAGTAATTGTGTAGTGTATAAACATAAGTAGTCTTACCCTTTAAACCCACTTTTTATACCCACCACCGTAGTGTGGGCTTAGACTTTCAAAGTCACTCCGTTTGTAACACCTCGAAATATTGATCTGCGATCCCATAAAGTGTACATTTATTCTTGATCGACATCCAAAGTTGATGAAACCATGTCCATTCGACCGTCTATGGAAATCACGATAGCGGTCGAACGAATAAAGAGACCCGCTTGAAATTTTGCAGTTACTTCTTACTGATGTAGGTCATTACAGATTGCAAATGGGCCATATGGAGATATGGATATAGTAGCTCCCATATAAACCGATATACCGATTCAACATCTTGAGCTTCTGGAAACCGCGTAGTGTACTGCAACAAAAAAAGTGTCAAGTACGATCCAAATGGTCTATAACCTGATAAAGCTCCCATATAAACTGATCTACCGATTTGACATCTTTAGCCCCTGGAAGACGTATTTGTCATTTGATTTGACTAAAATTAGTGTTGTGTTAGTACTTCCGACATCTGTTGATGTAGCTCCTATATAAACCGGTCTTCCGATTAGCCTCTACAACCCAAAGAAGTTCAAATTTTTGACTGATTTGGTAGACATTTTGTACTTAAAGTACATGTACTTTTTTAGCATAATCCATGGTGGTTGGTTCCCAAGATTCGGCCCAGTTGAACTTAGCACATTTTTTATACCTACCACTCGATGCAACACATCGATATATCAATTTCCGACCCTACATAGTATATATATTTCGGATCGTCGTAAAATTCTAAAACGATTTAACGATTTCCGTCCGTCCGTCTGTTGTAATCACTCTATAGTATTCAAAAATTTTGATATTGAGCTGAAATTCGACACAGATACGTCTTTTTGATGAACGCTGGTTAAGTTCTTGAACGGGCTAAATCGGACCATATTTGGATGTAGCTTTCATATAGACCGACCTCCCGATAAAGGGTCTGAAAAGCTTTATTTTTTTATCCGATTTCGCTAAAATTTGAAATAGTGAGTAGTTTTAGGCTTCTGACATCCGACGTAAATATAGTTCAGATCGGACTTTATTTGGATATAGCTGTCATATAGACCGATCGCCCGATAAAGGGTCTGAAGCCCATAAAAGTTTTATTTTTTAACCGATTTCGCTGAAATTTGAAACAGTGAGTAATTTTAGGCCTCCCAACATTGAACCCAAACATGGTTTCGATCGGACTATATTTGGATATAAGTGTCATATTGACCGATTTGCCCATAAAGGGGTCTGATGCCCATAAAAGCTTTATTTATAGCCCATAAAAGCTTTATTTTTTAACCGATTTCGCTGAAATTTGAAACAGTGAGTAATTTTAGGCCTCCCAACATTGGACCCAAACATGGTTTCGATCCGACTATCGACCGATCTTCCGATAAAGGGTCTGAAGACCATCAAATCTTTATTTATTACCCGATTTTGCAGAAATTTGAAACAGTGAGTTATTTTAAGACTCCCGGCATCTGACTATATTAGGATATAGCTGTCATATATACCGATCTCTCAATAAAGGGTCTGAAGCCCATTTTTTAACCGATTTTGCTGAAATTTAAAACAGTGAGTAGTTTTAGGCCTCCCAATATTGGACCCAAACATGGTTTCGATCGGACTATATTTGGATATAGCTGTTATATAGACCGATCTCTCAATAAAGGGTCTGAAGCCCATAAAAGCTTTATTTTTTTTATCCGATTTCGCTGAAATTTAAAACAGTGAGTAGTATTATGCCTCCTAACATCCGACCTAAATATGGTTCAGATCGGACTATATTTAGATATAGCTGTCATATAGACCGATCTCCCGATAAAGGATCTGAAGCCCATAAATGCTTTATTTTTTATCCGATTTCGCTGAAATTTAAAACAGTGAGTAGTATTAGGCCTCCTTACATCTGACCTAAATATTGTTCAAATCGGACTATATTTAGATAAAGCTGTCATATCTGCCGATAAAGGGTCTGAAGACCATAAAAGCTGCATTTATTACCCGATTTCGCTGAAATTTGAAGCAGTGAGTTGTTTTAAGCCTCCCCACATCCGACATCAGATCGGACTATATTTAGATATATAGCATATATACCGCTGAAATTTGAATTATTGAGTTGTTTTAAGCCACCCGCCGTCTGGTTCAGATCGGACTGTATTTCGATATAGCTGTCATATAGACCGATATGCCGATGAATGTTCTGAAGCTCATAAAAGCTTTATTTATTACCCGATTTCGTTGAAATTTCAAATAGTGAGTTGTTTTAAGCCTCCCGACATCCAACCCAAATATAAATCAGATCAAACTATATAGATATAGCTGTCATATAGACCGATCTTGCAATTTAGGGTCTTAATCCCATAAAAATCAGATTTATTGTCTGAAAATGTTACTTGTATAGGAGTTCTTGGGACCTGAATAAAATATGATCGAGACCAGCTCCTTTTAAGTTATAACTACGTATATAGTAAAGGAGTTATAATATAATAGGATGATTATTATTTTTTTGTTTAATTTGGTCAAGATTGATCCAGATTTGGTTATAGGTGCCATATATAACGATCTATCGATTTTAAGTCTTGGCCATAAAAATGCATTTATTATCCGATTTCGTTAAAATTTGACGCAGTGACTTATGTTAGGCTTTTCGACATCCGTGTCCTATATGGTTCAGATCGGTTTATATTTGGATATAGCTTCCAAAAAGACCAATATTTTGAACAAAATTGAACCGTGACTTATATTTATTAGGCCACTCAATGTCCGTGCCAAATTTGGGTGCATAAGTTATTCCAATTTTCACCGGATTGTGACGAAAGGGGTTTGCATATAAAGAGTGATTTGTTAAGAGCTTGATAACGCATAAAATTTGCAAAATCTCATCGGTTCTTTATTTGAAACGTTAGATTGGTCCATGACATTTACTTTTTGAAGATAATTTCATTTAAATGTTGACCGCGGCTGCGTCTTAGGTGGTCCATTCGGAAAGTCCAATTTTGGGCAACTTTTTCGAGCATTTCGGCCGGAATAGCCCGAATTTCTTCGGAAATGTTGTCTTCCAAAGCTGGAATAGTTGCTGGCTTATTTCTGTAGACTTTAGACTTGACGTAGCCCCACAAAAAATAGTCTAAAGGCGTCAAATCGCATGATCTTGGTGGCCAACTTACCGGTCCATTTCTTGAGATGAATTGTTCTCCGAAGTTTTCCCTCAAAATGGCCATAGAATCGCGAGCTGTGTGGCATGTAGCGCCATCTTGTTGAAACCACATGTCAACCAAGTTCAGTTCTTCCATTTTTGGCAACAAAAAGTTTGTTAGCATCGAACAATAGCGATCGCCATTCACCGTAACGTTGCGTCCAACAGCATCTTTGAAAAAATACGGTCCAATGATTCCACCAGCGTACAAACCACACCAAACAGTGCATTTTTCGGGATGCATGGGCAGTTCTTGAACGGCTTCTGGTTGCTCTTCACTCCAAATGCGGCAATTTTGCTTATTTACGTAGCCATTCAACCAGAAATGAGCCTCATCGCTGAACAAAATTTGTCGATAAAAAAGCGGATTTTCTGCCAACTTTTCTAGGGCCCATTCACTGAAAATTCGACGTTGTGGCAGATCGTTCGGCTTCAGTTCTTGCACGAGCTGTATTTTATACGGTTTTACACCAAGATCTTTGCGTAAAATCTTCCATGTGGTCGAATAACACAAACCCAATTGCTGCGAACGGCGACGAATCGACATTTCACGGTCTTCAGCAATACTCTCAGAAACAGACGCAATATTCTCTTCTGTACGCACTGTACGCATTCGTGTGGTTGGTTTAATGTCCAATAAAGTAAACTGAGAGCGAAACTTGGTCACAATCGCATTAATTGTTTGCTCACTTGGTCGATTATGTAGACCATAAATCGGACGTAAAGCGCGAAACACATTTCGAACCGAACACTGATTTTGGTAATAAAATTCAATGATTTGCAAGCGTTGCTCGTTAGTAAGTCTATTCATGATGAAATGTCAAAGCATACTGAGCATCTTTCTCTTTGACACCTTGTCTGAAATCCCACGTGATCTGTCAAATACTAATGCATGAAAATCCTAACCTCAAAAAAATCACCCTATATACCCGAGGTGGTGGGTATCCAAAGTTCGGCCCGGCCGAACTTAATGCCTTTATACTTGTTATTGTTCATTATGATTTATTTAAATACTCCTTCGGTAATGTTATGTTCGGTATGTTAGTCAACTAATCAGTTAGTAAGTCATTTATTTATTGCAAATTTATAAATATAGATTAAAATGTAATGTAAATCACTTAAAGAAACCTTACACAATGAAAAATATAGTCAACATCTATGTCACTACGATCGAAAGAATAATTTCCCTTCTCATGAAAGTCAATAAATTGCATTGATCTTGAGAAGATACTAGACTATCTTGTCTACTGCCTATCATGATTGTTAACATTGTTCAAATATGTGACACCAAACCATTCCCCATAGGCATTGACTCCGAACATTGACATCTTATTCAGAGAGCATTACACAAAACAATTCCCAGAGGGATGGGCTCAAATGGCGCTCATTGAGTGTTTCCATCACTTCACTTCATGAGAATTTTCCCTTGATTGCAGTCACTAAACAATGAACTTGAATTGCTATTCGCTTCCATAATGAATGGACATAGCCATGGACAAGCAGACAGATCCACAGACAATGTTGCGAAGAGGAACATAAATGTAATTGTAATTTATTTTTCTCTTTCGAAATACTCTGGAAATTGTAAAGATTATCTTAAAAGAAACTACCAACAATAAGAACAACGCCAACACCTTAGGAGTAGTTGTTTGCCCAGTTATAAGCCACAGGCAGAGACATTGCGGCACGCGTTGATAATTTGATGTGTTTTGATTCCGATAACAGATTGTTTGTGGAAGATACATCATAATTGTCTGATAAAAAGTTGTTTATATCTGTTTTAAAAAAATTTTGTTTTTTATTTAACTTTAGTTAGCAGGCCAATTGTCTCACGTGCTCAAATAAAACACATGGTGCTAAATGATTCCACAGGACTATAAAGAAAGATTTTTTCACGAAATTTGTGATACGACAGTAACAGGAGAAGAAGATTAATTACAAAGTCCTTGTAATTAGAACCTAAGCCTGCATTATAAAGAGTAATTTTCGAGAAAAAATCTACATAAAAAATTTGTATACCAATTTTCCAAAACATTTGTTTTGATTTTGAAAATTTAAAATCAGAAACATTTTTTATGCCCCATGCTATAGAAGGGGGTATATGTCATTACGTTTGCAACGCATTGAAATACCCATTTATAACCCTATAACCTATATTTTTTTGATCGACGATCTTACTACTCGTATCCTTTTTTTTTAAATCACGCTACAGTCTTTAAAACCGGTAAGAAAAGGCAACAGACGGGCGGAGCCGACAATATAATATCCGAGCCTACATACTACTTCGAATACATGGAACCTATGTTGAAATCTAGTCAGACTTTAGTTTGCATACCTATTGAAACATTGAAAAGAACTTTGTAAGATTTTCTATTGGACCTTAATTGCGGCTAATACGTAAAGGGCGATATCGAATACGTCACCGTATTTTTGACGTATTTTTAGCAGAGAAAGTGCCACCTAGACTTGAACGCAAATTTAATGTCATATTCGTAATCTACTCCCAAATCTATAGAGTTCGTCTTTGGACCAAAAAAAGTGGTTTTGGGCAAAATTTCATGACAATCGGACAACAAATGCGACCTGTACATTGATTACAAGAAAACATAGCCATACAGACGGACATAGCTAAATCGAATCAGGATGTGATTCTAAGCCGACCGGTATACTTATCAATCGTCTAACTCGTTCCCTTAACGTTGCAAACAAATGCACAAAGTTATAATACCCCGTACCACAAATAAATATCGATAGTATCGATCGATAATTTGCCAGCTCCAGTGGGATGGCCACCCAGACACTTGGCCCTTAAAGTAAATATAAGCTTTGTGCTCTACTTTCAAGTTCATTTTATATGAGCCCCATATTGGCATGATCGGCAAATAAGATCTGTTTGCGAATGGGGTGGACCTCAGGGTCTTTTTCCCGAAAATGTATCAATTTCCCGAAAACCAATTATTTTCCAACCCAAATAGCTAGAATAGAGGGATGGCACCTCAGACATTTCGACTCAAATATGGATGAAGGCCCATATTGCCATGGTCGGTAAATATGAACCGTTTGGAGGGTGTTTTAGGGCCGAGGCGGTCACCGTATTTTTGACGTATTTTTAGCAGAGAAAGTGCCACCTAGACTTGAACGCAAATTTAATGTCATATTCGTAATCTACTCCCAAATACCTTTCATTTGAGTTCCATATAGCCATAGTCGGCTAATATGCCCATTTGGGGGTATTTTGGGGTTGGCTACCTCCCATTACTTGGACCTAATTTTTTATGACATTTTTGTATAACGTCGAATATATCTGTTTAGAAGTGTTTTCGGGTTGGGACGGTGGGTACTTAGACCCAATTTTTTATTACATAATCGTATTCTATATATACTCTCCAATACTTTTCAACTAATACCCATTTTGTTCCGATCGGTCCACTTTTCATTTTGGGTGGTGTTTTTGGGGTTAGGGGGAGGGTGCGCCCCCTTCCGATATTCAAAAAATTATGTTGCCTGTGTTTCGTTCAGACCAACCTATACAATCTGTGAAAAATTCGAGAAAAACGGTTCTGCTGTTTTTGAGTCTATACGGAACAAACAAACAAACCGAATCCCATATAGTCATGATTGGCCAATATGCCAATTTGGGCCGTTTTTGTGGGGGTGATGATGTAGCTCCCATACAAACAGATCTCCTGTTAGTCTTGTCGGTTCCTAGAGTTTAAATTATTGCCTAAGTTGGCAGAAGTTTGGTACGTAAAGTATCCATATGGTACGCCATTTCCTTCAGACATTTTTTTTAAACATATTGACTTCAATAAAAGATTTTGTTGCACCGCTTAACACTTTGAATACGATGTGTCTGGTTGTAATTTGATAATTGTCTCTATATATGACATAAGCAAATATTTGCTTGCAAAGTGAAAAAAATATCACAAAAAATAATAATCATCCCAGCCTGACAAAATTTATGACATCTTTCTTCAATACAAGCAAGTGAATGAATGTCAAACAGTATCCGACACACTACTCGTACTTCAATCATTATTATCTCATTTACATTTTATATATATCATCCCAATTACTTTATAAGTGAAAATGAAGTAAATATTTTGCTGCTAAACAAATATGCGAGGTGCGATTTAAAATATAAAAGTCTATATGAGAACAAATAAAAACGCATTAACAAGTAAAAAACGCATTAAGTTCGGCCGGGCGGAAACATTCGGTGGTATGGTATGATCTGGACCAAACTCGCTATGAACATCTAACACACATCACTGTGTCAAATTTCCGCAAAATCGGATAATAAATGTGCATTGTATGGACGCAAAACCTTAAATCTGGAGATCTGTATATATGGCAGATATATCTAAATAAAGTCCGATCTTGACCATTCGCGGTGCTTTTGAATCTAATATTAAAAAAGGCCGAAAGGGTCTTGGAGATGGCGTACGACTTGGCTAGATCTAGAGGTCAAAGAAGATAAAGCGAACCAATTTGATGCAACAAGTTTTCTCAACAGAACGATTTCGATATCTGACAAGGTCAGACTAAGGAGTGATCTTGGACAGGAATCTGAACTGGAAGTGTTACATTCGGGAGCGTACACAGATGTTTGGCACTATGTTAACGGAATCCAAAGATAGCCCACTGACTCTACAGCCTCAATAGGTTGGTGAACTGTAATGGAGAAGAACTCCAACGTAAGGATAATACAAGAGGTTCAGAGAACATGTTGCCTTGGTATGGGCGAGTCGATGAGGACAACGCCCACTAAGGCATTGGAGACTATTCTAGATATCTGACCCATAGACACACAGATTAAGTGTAAGCCAGCCACTGTGGCTATGAGACTTAAGGCGACGGGAGAATGGATAGAGGACAGGAGCAGGCCACACTATCGAGGTATAATCGAAGAGACGATAGGAACTCTGGAAGCAATGGAAGAGAGTTCCTATCGGATACCTGAGACGAAACTTGAGGTTAAGTGAGAGGCACTGCTGCCAGTGGCATAGTCTTGGATTGACGGAACTCTGGTATTGCTATCCGGAAGTTCATGCTACTCGGATGGATCAAAGCTAGTATGAGTCTGGGGGGTCTGAGGAACTGTTTCCGACTGTCTGGCCATAATACGGTCCTTCAGGCAAAAATGTGGGCGATCATGGAATGCGTGGTGGTGGTGTGGTGTTGAATCGAGGACGTCGATTGTCAATATATTTACGGACATACTGGCCATCAGGCGATAACAACATGGGCCGTATTACGTATAAGTGAACGAGTAAAAATGTGTTCGTATGATATGCGACATAAGGGTGAAATGGCTCAATTCCTGACCGAATTTGGCAAAAATATGTTGCCGAGTTAAGGGCGTGGGCGACGAACGTAATACTGTGGAACAGTATTACGTTCGAGGCTATTACTCACAAGAAGTAAGAAGCAGATCAGTATAGCTATCGGTATCATAACGGGGTACAAAGGACTACAAGCACACTTATGCAGAATAGATGCGGCAAGTGATGGCATGTAGGGAAGATGATGAAAATTTGGAGCAATTCCTATGTCGTTGACCTGCTTTCTCTAATACACCGGCACTTAGGTGGCATGTCCGCCTATGACGCTGAACGCATGGGTTCAAATCCTGGCGAGACCATCAGAAAAAAATTTCAGCGGTGGTTTTCCCCTCCTAATGCCGGCAGCATTTGTGGGGAACTATGCCATGTAAAACTTCTCTCCAAAGAGGTATCGCACTGAGGCACGCCGTTCGGATTAGGCTATAAAAAGGAGGCCCGTATTATTGAGCTTAAACTTAAATTGGACTGCACTCATTGATATGTGAGAAGTTTATCCCTGTTCCTTAGTGGAATGTTCATAGGCAAAAATTTGCAAAAAAAAAAAAATAAAATTACGCTAACGGTGTAACTATGACCATTACACATGTTGGTATTTTGAGCTCCGACCTGTGTGGTATTCATTAGATTTCTTGTGAAGCTCATCGGAGAACTACCGAGCGCCTTCACCAGTTACCGATAGCGGAATGCTGTGTAGATTTATGGGATAACAGAAATTGTAATCGCGGACAATCAGAGGTGTCAAGTGGAGAGTCTCAGTGAGAGGCCGAATGGCACCGACTCTTGCGTACTGAATGCCTATGACATTCGTAACATTCCCAGGGCAATCGGTTCTCGGGTCGGGGAGGACCTTGCTCATCTACAGGAACTTGACGAGGATCACTAACTCTACATTGCATGTGGCTACTACAACAACATGTCTTCCCGGGTAGAAATTAATTCTTAAGGTACCCCTTCTTCTCTGGGCCCTCGATATATACTGCAACGATGCAGAAGGGAACTTATTGAGTTAATATGAACAAGTAAAAACGTGCTAAATTGGGCCGGGCCGAAGCTTGGGTACCCACCACCATGGAATTCGCTACAAATGTTCCCTTATTAACTGAGTTTGTACTTGAATTATTTTGTAGCAATCAAGAAGTCATATCGGGACTTAGAGGGCCTTATATAACCATATTGGCTGGTTTTGGATAAAACTTGGCACTGATGTTGTAAGTCATAAGGTAGGTTTTAGGGTCAAATTTCAACCAAATCAGGTGACAATTTAGGCTTCTACGGAAACAAGAAGTCAAAACCGGGGATCGGTTTATATGAGGGCTTTTTCAGCTTATAGACCGACTATGATCGTATTTGGCATGGATATTGAAAGTCATAACACAAGTCTTTGGTCCAAATCTCAGCCAAATCAGATGAAAATTGAGGCTTCTAGGGGTTCAAGAAGTCAAAAACGGGGATCGGTTTATAAGGGGGCTAAATCAGTTTATAGACCGACTAGGATCGTACTTGGCACGGATGTTGGAAGTCATAACACAAGTCTTTGTTCCAAATTTCAGCCAAATCATATGAAAATTGATGAACACTGAGGCTCCTAGGGACTCAAGAAGTCAAATCGGGGGTCCCCTTTATATGGGGGCTGTATCTGTTTATAACCGATTCGGATCATACTTGGCATGGATGCTGGAAGTCATAACACAACCTTTTTATCTAAATTTAGTCAAATCTGATGAAAGTTTTGGCTCCTAGGGGCTCCAGAAGTCAAATCGGGCGATCGGTTTATATGGGGGCTATATCCAAATCTGAACCGATACGACCCATTTGCAATCCCCAACGACCTACATCAATAGGAAGTATCTGGCGTTTGACCGCTATCGTGATTTCGACGGACGGACGTACATGGCTAGATCGACTCAGAATATTGAGACGATTCAGAATATATACTTTATGGGGTTGCAGATCAATACTTCGAGGTGTTACAAACGGAATTACTAGATAGATATACCCCCATTCTAAGGTGGTGGGTATAATAAGAGGGTCATATTGACTCATTGACGAGTGTAGCGTTTTTCTGGCAGAGGTGTTCGCGATATTGTTTGCTGTGGATACGATATCAAGGCAAAAGACTAGCCTTGCTTGACTCTTATGAATTATATGGACAGTCAGGCTGCCCAGAGCGCTCTGGCATCGAGTCTTGTGAAGTTGTGGGTTATTAAAATTATGTGCAGAGCATCTTCGATCATGGGAAAGGCTATTAGGCTCTGTAGGCACGATTATGGGAAAGGCTATTAGGCTGTCTAGGAACGCTGACTTTCTATGGGCGGTGGGGAATAAGGCTGACGGCGGACTACCGATACTCTGGAAATTAAGAGCCCCCACCAGGACTTTTATAAACTTTCCAATGCTGCTTTCATCGACACTGATACCCATACACATTAAATTTCGTCGTTAAGCTTCATTCGGCTCATGATTTGTTACTCTTTCCCACACGAGAACATATCCTAAAATGTATATTTGGGTTGCTCAAAAAGTAATTGCGGATTTTTTAAAAGAAAGTAAATGCATTTTTAATAAAACTTAGAATAAACTTTAATCAAATATACTTTTTTTACACAAAATCCGCAATTACTTTTTGGGCAACCCAATACATCCAACAAACTCCAAGAGTTCTGGATCTTATACGCTTATATGATGATATTTATTGAGATTAAAAATTAATTCTATACAAAAGTTTGAAAGTAATTTCAAACACTTTCTGGAACTGTTGCTTTGTAAAGTATTATTAGTTATTAGACTTTATGGTACAAAATCGAAAACGAAGTATCATAAAAATAATAAGAGATAAATACAAAAATTATTGGAAAAAAATTACAAAACAAAATTAAGGAAATTATTTTCGAAAAGAGGAAAGGAAAAGAAAACAACTGAAAAAAGGAAAAACTTAACAAACCAAACATAGTGGCTAATTCTTTCAGAATAGAAAAATGGTTGTTGGTGCTGCATATGGCCATAAATTTTAAATTAATTTACTACTGCATGGGTTACTTTTTTGTTGCTGTGTACATTCATTACTGCTATTTGTTTTGCAATTATTATGAAAAATAATTAATTTAAATTAAAGTGTTGCGTAATTAAATTTATAATGCCAGCGAACTTCTGTCGGCATACATTTTGTGTCCATATTTTTCTAATGGACCAAAGAAAAAAAAATTGAAACAAAAAGAAAAAAAATACATCTTTCAAAATATGTATTTGTGTGTGTTTAAAACAAAAATATTATCTTTAATCCTCCAATGTTACATTGCGGAAGAGATAGGACATGGATTCTTTGTTGTGTATGCGGCGAATTGCTTCGCCTATTAAAATGGAAATGTCAATGGTTTTGATTTTATGACATTGCAATTTTTGCACCTCATGTGGAATGGTATTGGTGACAACGACCTGCAAAGTAAAGGGGAACATTATTGTTTAAAAAAATTTTACAACTTTAGTGTTCTCAATTCTACTTCATCGATAGCCGACTCCTCGATTAAACGCGGGGCATCCGAGCTCAGTAAACCGTGAGTAGCCAAAACGTAAATTTTACAGGCACCATTTTCCTTTAGCACATCTGCAGCTGCTACAAACGATTGAACATCATCAATTAAATCGTCCTAAAACAAGAATTTTTCAAAAGCGCATATCATACGTCCTTTAAGGATTACACTAATTCAATACAAAAAAAAAGTTTCTCAAAAATGTTTCTGAAAATACAATTTGGACAAGTATTTTATTTATATCAACTTCAAATTTCGTAAAATTTTTTATTGGCAACAATTTTGTCTAAACTCAAATTACCGCGACGGAGATGATTAATCTCGCTTATTCGGGCGACCTGACTGATAACAGCACTACTAGGCCTTCTAATAAAGGTACCGTATCCCTTCTTAAATGAAGTATCCAAGAGGACTACTTTGCAACTTCTAAATGTTTGATTAAGGATGCCTCTACCGTCTTTATATATTCCTTGTGGAGTACCCCATAATATATAAAGGGTGATTTTTTAGCTATTATCTTTTTGGCAACACTGGTTTAAACAACTCACGCACGTTTCGTGTTTTGTTTCACTGTCAAACATCTTCAGTTTGGTCTATAATTTAACCATGAATCGTCTTACAAACGAACAACGCTTGCAAATTATTGAATGTTATTATCAAAATGCGTGCTCTTTTAAGAAAGTTCATCGCGCGCTTCTTCCACTAAGCGACAAAGCCCATTTTTGGCTCAATGGGTACCTTAATAAGCAGAATTATCTATTTTGGAGTGAAGATTAGCCAGAAGCTTTGCAAGAGCTACCAATGCATCCAGAAAAAGTCACAGTTTGGTGCGGTTTATGGGCTGGCGGCATTATTGGACCGTACTTCTTCAAAGACGATGCGAATCGCAACGTAACTGTGAACGGTGAGCGCTACCGTGAGATGATATCCAACTTTTTTTTGCCCAAAATGCAAGAGCTTGACTTGCATGACAGGTGGTTTGAACAAAACGGTGCCACATGCCACGCAGCACGCGTAACAATGGATTTATTGAGGGGCGAGTTCGGTGAACATTTTATTTCACGTTCGGGACCATTTAATTGGACGCCTAGATCGTGCGATTTAACGCACGCAGACAAGCCCTCTTCAATTGACACATTGGAAGACAACATTTAAGCATTTATTCGTGAGATACCGGCCGAAATGTTACAAAAAGTAAGCCAAAATTGGACAAAGCGGATGGACCATTTTAGCCGCAGTCATGGTCAACATTTGCATGAAATAATCTTCAAACATTGAATTATCGTACGGTCCACTACTATCGATTCAAATAAAGATTTCGTGCATATTTCAGAATTCCTCTCTCTCTTCCTCCTATAGCTATTAAAAAATCACCCTTTATATAAGACACATCTGTGTGTCTGTTCTTCTTAAGGCCATGCACTTACCGTGAAAAGCAAGTACTAACCTGGTAATGTCGCTCAATGTTATAAAGATATAAACAAGGAATTCGGATACCAGGCCTCGCGGATGCAAAAAAAAAAACAAGTAAGAGCGTGCCCAGCCGAATCTTATATACCCTCCACCATGGATCGAATTTGTCGAGTTCTATGCGCAGTATTTTAGACAAACAAAGAACATTGAATAAGAACTGTTATGCTATTGGAGCTATATCAAATTATAGTCAGATTCGGACCATAAATGAATGCTAAACATTGTAGAAGTCATTGTGTAATATTTCAGTTCATTCAGATAAGAATTGCGCCTTGTAGGAGCTCAAAAAGCTAAATCAGGAGATCGGTTTATATGGGAGCTGTAGCTATTGATCGATTCAGACCATATTAGACACGTATGTTGAAGGTCATGAGAGAAGCCGTTGTACAAAATTTCTTCCAAATCGGATGAGAATTGCGACCTCTAGAGCCTCAAGAAGTCAAGATCCCAGATCGGTTTATATGGCAGCTATATCAGGTTATAAACCGATTTGCGCCATACATAGCACAGTTATTGGAAGTCATAACAAAATACCTCATGCGAAATTTCAGCCAAATCGGATGAGAATTGCGCGCTTTATTGGCTTAAGAAATCAAGATCCAAGATCGGTTTATATGACAGCTTTTCCAAATTATGAACCGATTTGAATCATACTAAACACAGTTGTTAAAAGTGATACCAAAACGTGCAAAATTTCAGTTAAATCGCACGAGAATTGCGCCCTCTAGATTCTCAAGAAGTCAAGAACCAAGATCGGTTTATATGACAGCTATATGAAAACATGGACCGATTTGGCCCATTTACAATCCCAACCGACCTACACTAATAAAAAGTATTTGTGTAAAATTTCAACCGCCTAGCTTTACTCCTTCGAAAGTTAGCGTGCTTCCGACAGGCAGACGGACGGACGGACATGGCTAGATCGACTTAAAATGACATGATGATCAAGAATATAATTTATGGGGTCTCAGACGCATATTTCGAGGCGTTACAAACATAGTGACAAAATTGGTGTACCCCCATCCTATGGTGGAGGGTATAAAAAAAGTTCTAATTTCAAAAAGGCTAAAGTTTTAATATGAACTATAAATGGTACAAGTGTCAAGTTCTGGGTAGGAAATACTTCTTCCTGTCCCCGATGCTAAAGACAATTGAGGCGCTAATCGTGACCAGTTTAAATTCGTCCCTACTTCCAGTAGACCACCATTCAGGATTCAGGAAGATGCACAGCACGACAACTTCACTTACCGCCTTCACCACACATATCCAATCGCATGGCAGCCTGATTACCCGATGGAGTCCTTCATTAGCAAGGGCTGCTGCCTCAGTGTACAACACACTGCTACAACAACAACCACATATATCAACCAAACGAACCAAAAAGGTCTTGTGAGTGAACCGTACCCGTTGCTCTTGATCTCTAAAAGGCATTTGATACGGTCAGTCACACCGCACTCTTTAGTGATATCAACGAAACTGAAGGTGGAATCGACAAAGAGGTGGCGAAATCGGATGAGAATTGCGCCTTTTAAAGGCTCAAGAAATATAATCGGAGGATCGGTTTTTAATGGAAGCCGTATAAGGTTATGAACCGATTTAGACCATAATTGTTGTAAGCCAAAACAAAACACTTCATGTAAAATTTCAGTTAAATCGGATAATAATTGCGTCCTTCCGTGGGGCAGAGGTTAGCATGTCCGCTTATGACGCCGAACGTCTAAGTTCAAATCTTGGCGTGAACATCAGAAAAATTTTCAGCGGTGGTTATCCCCTTACTATTGCTGGCTACATTTGTGAGGTATCCTGCTATGTTAAAATCTTCTCTATGCGGCTCGCCGTCTGGACTCTGCATAAAAAAGGAGGCCCCTATCATTGAACTTAAACTCTAATCGGACTGCAGTCATTGATATGAGAGAAGTACCCCTGTTCCTTAGTGGAATGTTCATGTTAAATTTAGTAGCGACTCAAGAAGTCAAGATCCGTGATCGGTTTATATGGGCGCTACATCAGAATATGAACTGATTTTGATCATACTTACTTATTGGAAGTCATTACATACTTACTTATTGGAAGTCATATGTTTACAACTCATCATGCAAAATTTCAGACAAATTGGATAAGAAGTGTGCTCTACAGAGGCTTAAGAAGTCAAGATCCAGGATCGGTTTGTATGGCAGCTATATCAAAAAATGGACCGATATGGCCCATTTACAATCGACTTACATTTATAGGAAGTATTCGTGCAAAATTTCAAGCGCCTAGCTTTATTCCTTCGAAAGTAAGCGCGCTTCAACAGACGGACGGACATGGCTAAATCGACTTATAATGTCAAGAGGATCAGATCGATATTTCGATGTGTTACAAACGGAATGGCGAAATTAGTATACACACATTTCACACACAATCACATTTCGGCCAATTTGTATGTCCACCACCATAGGATGGGGGTACACTTATCTGGTCATTCCGTTTGTAACACCTCGAAATATTGGTCTGCGACCCCATTAAGTACATATATTCTGCATCGTCTCGACATTCTGAATCTATCTAGCCATGTCGTTCTGTGTATCGAAATCACGATAGCGGTCGAACGTGTAGAACTAGCCGCTTGAAATTTTTAACAGATACTTCTTATTGATTGGGGTTTGCAAATAGGCCATATCGGTTCAGATTTGGATATAGCTCCCATATAAGCCGATCCCATGATTTGACTTCTTCAGCCTGTAAAAGCCTCAATTTTCATACGATTTGGCTAAAATTTGGAACAAAGACTTGAGTTATAACTTCCAACATACATGCCAAGTATGATCCGAATTGGTCTATAAACAGATATAGCCCCCATATAGACCGATCCCACAATTTTTTATTCTTGAGTCCTTAGAAGCCTAAATTTGGAACAAAGACTTCTGGTGTGAGTTTCAACAAACATGCCAAGTATGATCCGAATCGGTCTATAAATAGATATAGCCCCCTTATAAACCAATGCCCGGATTTGACTTCTTTAGAACTTACAAGCCATAATTTTCATCCGATTTGGCTGAAATTTGGTACAAATACTTGAGTTATGACTTTCAACATACATGCTGTGTATGATCCGAATCGGTCAATAAACATATATAGCCCCCATATAAATCGATTATCTGATTTGACTTCTTCGGTCCTTAGATGCCTAAATTTTCACCTGATTTGGTTGAAATTTGACCTTAAACCCTATCTTATGACTTTACAACATCAGTGACAAGTTTTATCCGAATCGGTCAATATGGTAATATACGCCATTGTACCGATACTACCATACTAAGAACCGATATCCCGAAATGACTTCTTCAGACCAAACTAATTCAAATACAAATTCAGTTAATAAGGGCACATTTTTAGCTGAATCCATGGTGGTGGTTACCCAAGATTTGGCCCGGCCGAACTTAGCACACTTTTACTTGTTCTTCAATCACTGCATTTCACTATAACTGAAGAAGTTTTCTATGTAATATGCAATAATACTGTCTTAGAGTTATTTTTTCAAGCTAATAACTTTGAGAAACTTTTTTTAGAAAATATTTTACAATACTTACCACCATTATAGCAATACGTCCATTAACATCTCCCACAAGATTTAGAGGGGGCTTAACTTTTTGTGGATGTTCTGGTACACCGACTGACACAGAAATTGTACGAGTACGACTGAATTAATGCAAAGAAAAATCAACAAATTTTAATAAAGTCCATAGAGGAGAAAACTGAATTTGAAAAAAAAAAATTGTTTAAGATGATTTTTTGTTTGTTTTTCAAATGATTAAACTATGTATGCATCTGTTATACATATATATTGATGTTTTGGTATGTATTGTAGTAAATATATGTTGATTATGTTATATGGATATGTTATTAATTGATGTCCATGTTGAACAACATAAGAAACAAAAAAACGATGAAGAAATCATGAACAATAATAGTAATGAATGAAATCAAAAGAGGTACAAATTTTTGTTTGTCCAATATGAGAAATATAAACAGAATTTTGAATTTGAATAATACCAACCTAGGAGTCGCTGGTAAGCACATTTCAACTGTATCAGCTACATCATATGAACTGGAGGAGTGGAGTGGAGTGAGTGATTTCACAAAATTGTCAACCAACAATAACAAAATCAATCAATCAAATCATCACGTTAAATGAAATAGAAAACAAATTTTGTTGCATATCTTTGGGTTACGTTCTTTCGAATTTTTTGTTTGTTTTTTTTTTTTTTTTTGTTAACACAATTACCAAAATATTAGAAAATATTTCAATTAAAAAAAAACATTATTTAATGTTATTCAACTAGCATACTAAAGACGAAGACGACAATCGTTTAAAGAGGAGAACAAAAAATAGCACAAAAATATATGGGTACATGTTGGATAAGCAAATAGGACATTAATTCAAAAAAAAAAGCAATTGCAACAAAATTATAAAAATAAAAGAATATTGTAGGCGACATATACATAAATAGTACCACTCATCATGTTAACATTTTTAGCAATTTTTGAAAAATATTAAAATAAATAAAATGTTTAAATATATAAAAACCACCAATTACAAAGTATGTATAAAAGTTAAGGCAGTAAACACTCTGTAAAACCTATTTAGCAACCACTAAACGAACAAATAATGATTTATGACTATTCAAATATATTTAAATTGAAAATCAAACATACATACACATGTACTCAATAGAACACTTGTAAGTATGTTTGCAAATGTTTACAAGAGGAAAATTTTCCATATGCATTCTTAGCAGGTGTTTTGAAGGGAAACTACAAAACAAATTGCTCCAAAAACCACAATCAATTTAAGGTAGAAAGATTCCTAGAACCCAGATGTAGTTTGACAAATGTTGTTGTGAAAAAAATCAATGATAAATGCAAATTAAATTCGTGGTTACATACAACAGAAAGAAATAAGCGTGACGTGTTTGAAAATTGCAATAAATTTGAAATGGTTTGATTTAGTTACATATGGGAAAGGAACAACATTGTATTGGGTTGCCCAAAAAGTAATTGCTGATTTTTCATATAGTTGGCATTGACAAATTTTAAGCAAATTTTAAGCATTTATCGAATTGGATGGTCATGTAACTGAGCGTGAGATAGGAGAGAAGTTAAATATACCAAAATCAACCGTTCATTATCACATAAAAAGTCTAGAACTGGTGAAAAAGCTTGATATTTGGGTACCACATGTATTGAAAGAAATTCATTTAACAAACCGAAGAATCAACGCTTGTGATATGCACCTTAAACGCAATGAATTCGATTCGTTTTTAAAACGAATCATAACTGGAGATGAAAAATGGATTGTTTACAACAACGTTAGTCGAAAACGATCACGGTCCAAGCATGTTGAACCAGCTCAAACCACTTCAAAGGCTGATATCCACCAAAAGAAGGTTATGCTGTCTGTTTGGTTGGGTTAGAAGGGTGTGGTATATTTTGAGCTGTTTTCAAGGAACCAAACGATTAATTCGGATGTTTACTGTCAACAATTGGACAAATTGAATACAGCCATCAAGGAGAAGCGACCAGAATTGGTCAATCGTAAAGGTGTCATATTCCACCAGGACAACGCTAGATTGCACACATCTTTGGTCACTCGCCAAAAACTGAGTGAGCTTGGCTGGGAACTTTTGATGCATCCACCATATAGCCCTGACCTTGCAGCATCAGACTACCATTTATTTCGATCTTTGCAGAACTCCTTAAATGGTAAAACTTTCGGCAATGATAAGGCTATAAAATCGCACTTGGTTCAGTTTTTTACAGATAAAGGCCAGAAGTTCTATGAGCGTGGAATACTAAATTTGCCAGGAAGATGGCAAAAGGTTATGGAACAAAATTGCAATTATATATTTGATTAAAGTTCATTCTAAGTTTTATTAAAAATGCATTTACTTTCTTTTAAAAAATCCGCAATTACTTTTTAGGCAACCCAATAGTTGGAATAGAAATGGTACCGATAAATATCTTATAGCGATCCACTTTGAATCCGATTAAAATCACTTCTTGTTTTATCTATTACTAGCTGAAGCGGGCCCGCTTCGCTGCGCCTTCTTTTACTTTATATGGCACAAAATTATTCTTTGAATATTTATTTTCGTCAAAAAAAAAGAGCTTTTAGTGAAATGCCATGCTACGAAAAAAGTATATGCATATCGCTGGACTGACAATATAACATTACAAGTGTCCTTATCTGAATTCTGTATGATCTTTATTGGACCACGAATTCGCTCGGAGGGTTTAATGCCATTCTAAAAAGACTTTATTTTCGCCCGATATTCTGATGATGTCCGATTTAGGAGTGTTTACGGGGGTGAGGTGGTTCCCTAGACACTTGGCCCTGAAAAAATATCAGCTTCGTGCTCTTGTCTCAAATACCATTTATTTAAACCTAATATTGCCATTGGTTTTATTAGAGTATATAGGATGAGGAGTTCCCCAAACACTTGGCCCTAAAATTGGTTATCAAATCTCAAATACCTTTCATTTGAGCCACATAATGGCATGGTCGGCAAATTTTTACCCTTTGGGGCTTTTTTGCCCCAAATACATGGTCCCACAGTTGGATTTTGGTATTCAACTCCCAAATACCTTTATTTGAGTCCCATATTGCGATGGTGAGTAAATAATTGCTGTTCGTGGTCTATTTTGGGAAAGGGGTAGACCCCCAGAAAATTGGCCCCGAAAGAGGGTTTCAATTTCATATGAGCCCCACATTGACATGGTCGGTAAATATGTCCGATTTAAGGGTGTTTGGAGGAGAGGGAAGGTCCCCCAAACACTAAGCTCCGAAAATAAATCAACTACGTGCTCTATTCTCATGAACCCCATATTGGCATTGACCTTAAAATTAAATATCAAATTCGTTTTCTAATCTCAAATACCTTTTATTTAAGCCGCTTATTGCAAAAGTCACCAAATATATCCGGTTTGGGGTATGAGCTCCAAAAACTATCAATATGAAGGTCCACTGTCTTGAAGACCCAAATTGTATTGGTGAGCAATTACGTCCTATTTGGAGGTTTTCATGGTGTTGGGACGTCGCCTATACAGTTGGTCCTGAATGTTGATATCTGATTCGTGGTCTACTCCCAAATACCTTTCATTAGAGCCCCATATTTCTATAGTCGGCAAACATGACAGGTTTGGGGGATGGGGCGGCCTCTCAGTGATTCGGCCTTGAAAATATTTATCAGATTCGTCCTACTCTAAAATACCTCTTATTTGAGCCCCATATTGCAATGGTCAGCAAATACTTCCTATTTGTGTGGTGTTATGGGGGTGGGGTGGCCCCATAGAAACTTTTTCCCGAATATTGATATCAGATTCCTGCTTAACTCCCAAAGACCTTTCCCATATTGATATGGTCGTAAATTTGTCCTCATTGGGGCATGTTTTTGAGGAGGGGCGGCCCCCCAAACACTTGGTCCGACAATTGGATATCAGATACGTTTTCTAATCTTAAATACCTTACATTTGAGTTCCATATTTTCGTAATTGGTCTATATATATAATTTGTAGGTTTTTGGGGGTGGGGCGACCCCCCAGGTACCCCATCCGAAATTTGGAAACCAAATTTTTGTTTTTAGGTTACTATAAGAGAGCACACAAAATTTCGCTTAAATCGCACAACCCATCTCCGAGATCTGGCGTTTCTGAAAATTAGGGTAAGGGGGAAGGTCCGCTCCCCCTTCAGATATCAACAAATTTAGGATCCTTTTTTCACCAAGGGATCCTTATGCACCATCTGTGAAAATTTCGAGAAAATCAGTTCAGCAGTTTTTGAACACACAAACAAACAAACTGACAAACAAACACAAATTAATTTGTATATATAAGACTAGCCGAATCACGCCCGCTCCACTGCGCCTTCTTTAACTCTCTAATATCTTTTTAGGGTGGGGACACTTCGCCCTGAATGTGAATATCGAACTCGTGCCATTGTAGCCTATGACGCTGATCGCATTCGAATCTTAGCGAGAACATCGGACAAAGCGGTGGTTGGCGAAATTTGCGAGGTATAATGCTATGTATAATGTCATTTAAAAAGATTTTCCCCAAAGATGTGTAGCACTGCGGGACGCATTGCGGATATAACTTATGATATCAAGATACTTCTGGTAATAGCAACTATTTTTCTTCAAAATTGTCACTGTAAACGAGAAGTGGTAAATCTATGTGAACGTTAAGCAGAGAAAAGTTTATGTGGGCCCCAGAGAAATATCTTAACAAAGCAATCAGTGGAATCCGTGCCCAACTATGACAATGAGGATTTTGAGATGATGGAGAAGGACAAAACAGTTATAGAACGGAATACCTGTCTCAGTTACATTGTGCAAATGAGGCTCTACAACAGAAAAACCCTAGTAGAATTGGCAAGTTGGTCCTTTCACTACAAGGTGAGGTCTCACGTTGAACATTTTTTCAGTACAGACTTCCGAAAGTTCTAATGAACGTTTTTTTAGCATGACGAATGGTCAACAACACATCTGACGCCATCAGATACCCATTTTTTCATACAATAAAAAGTAAAAACGCGTTAAGTTCGGCCGGGCCAAACTTTGGATATCCTACACCCTAGGGTATATATGTAAACCATCTTTCGTGAAAATCAGATGAAAAATGCATACCTTATGCCCGATAGCAGCTATATCGAAATATGTTCCGATTTGAACCAAATACTTATAAGTACAAGTCATTGTTTAATTGTGTATAACAAAATATTGGTCTTTTAAGTAGCTATATCTAAAAATAAACCGATCCGAAATATATACGACACGGATGTCGAAGAGCCTAACATAAGTCACTGTTACAAATTTCAGTGAAATCGGATTATAAATGCGCTTTTAAAGGGCCAAGACTTAAAATCGAGATATGGGTCCATATGGCAGCTATATCCAAATATGGACCGATCTGAGCCAAATTGAAGAAGAATGTCGAAGGGCCCAACACACATCACTGTCCCAATTTTCGACGACATCGGACAATAAATGCGCCTTTTATGACCCCAAAACCTTAAATCGAGATATCGGTCTATATGGCAGCTATATCCAAATCTGGACCGATCTAAGCCAAATTGAAGAAGAATGACGAAGGGCCCAACACAACTCACTGTCCCAAATTTCGGCGACATCGGACAATAAATGCGCCTTTTATGGGCCCAAAACTTTATATCGAGAGATCGGTCTATATGGCAGCTATATCCAAATCTGGACCGATCTGTGTCATATTGCAGAAGTATGTCGAGGGGCTTAACCTAACTCACTGTCCCAAATTTCGGCGACATCGGACACTAAAAGAGTCTTTTATGGGCCGAAAACCTTAAATCGAGAAATCGGTCTATATGTCAGCTATATTCAAATCTTGATCGATCTAGGCCAAATTGAAGATATATGTCGAGGGGCTTAACTTAACCCACTGACCCAAATTTCGGCGACATCGGACAATAAATGCGCCTTTTATGGGCCCAAAACCTAAAATCGAGAGATCAGTCTATATGGCAGCTATATCCAAATCTGGACCGATCTGGGCCAAATTGAAGAAGGTTGTCGAAGGGCCTAACACAACTCACTGTCCCAAATTTCGGCGAAATCGGACAATAAATGCGTCTTTTATGGACCTAAGACCCTAAATCGGCGGTTCGGTCTATATGGCAGCTAAAGGGTGATTTTTTTGAGGTTAGGATTTTCATGCATTAGTATTTGACAGATCACGTGGGATTTCAGACATGGTGTCAAAGAGAAAGATGCTCAGTATGCTTTGACATTTCATCATGAATAGACTTGCTAACGAGCAACGCTTGCAAATCATTGAATTTTATTACCAAAATCAGTGTTCGGTTCGAAATGTGTTCATTCACCGTAACGTTGCGTCCAACAGCATCTTTGAAAAAATACGGTCCAATGATTCCACCAGCGTACAAACCACACCAAACAGTGCATTTTTCGGGATGCATGGGCAGTTCTTGAACGGCTTCTGGTTGCTCTTCACTCCAAATGCGGCAATTTTGCTTATTTACGTAGCCATTCAACCAGAAATGAGCCTCATCGCTGAACAAAATTTGTCAAAATTTGAACACATTTCGAACCGAACACTGATTTTGGTAATAAAATTCAATGATTTGCAAGCGTTGCTCGTTAGTAAGTCTATTCATGATGAAATGTCAAAGCATACTGAGCATCTTTCTCTTTGACACCATGTCTGAAATCCCACGTGATCTGTCAAATACTAATGCATGAAAATCCTAACCTCAAAAAAATCACCCTTTATATCCAAATCTGGACCGATCTGGACTAAATTGAAGAAGGATGTCGAAAGGCCTTACACTACTCACTGTCCCAAATTTCAGCAAAATCGGATAATAAATGTGGCTTTTATGGGCCTAAGACCCTAAATCGTCGGATCGGTCTATATGGGGGCTATATCAAGATATAGTCCGATGTAGCCATCTTCGAACATAATCTGCTTATGGACAAAAAAAGAATCTGTGCACAATTTCAAGAATATATATATATATATATATATATATATATATATATATATATATATATATATATATATATATATATATATATATATATATATATATATATATATACACTTTATAGGGTCGGAAATGGATATTTCGATGTGTTGCAAACGGAATGACATAATGAATATACCCCCATCCTTTGGTGGTGGGTATAAAAAGAACCTCAAAATTTGGCTTATCAACTTCTTTGATTCCAGCCAAGGAAAATGTAAAGATTCAATTATTACCAACGAATTATAAACCCATGTATCTCCTCCTATGAAGCTTGAGTAATGTATGGCCAAAAGCATTTTTATTTGCAAAAAATCAAGAGGCATTGTTTCCAGTATGCTTGGATCTTTAAGTGCATGCTTCATACATAAAGAAAAACTCATAATAAAGCTTAGATAAAATCATCCAGAGTAAAATGGCATGCAATAGAAAAAATTATTCTGAAAAACAAATAAGATTGTCTGCAATTTTAACTGAAGGAAGGAAGGAAATGGAAAATACAAAATTTTACCCACAGTTTAAAGAACGTTTCTTTTTTTTTCTTTTAAAAGAAGGACGAAAGTTGAAATGTACTTTGTTCATTTTGAATCGAAAAAAATATATCAGAAGAAAAAACATATAAATCATATAAAATTAGTAATGAATCCTTTCTTAAATCTTTCACAAGGGGCGCGAAGAGATTAGGAAGTATGTAAGACAAAATAAAAAGCTATGAAAAGAAATTACAAAAGACATCATGAGACGAGTATAAAAAAATGTACAATACAACCAATTTAAAAATTAAAAATAATTTCAAACACACAAAATCTATTACAATTTAGTTACACTTAAAATATGAAATTTTAAGACCAGAGACATCTAACAAATGCCATGTGCAAGTTAGACATACATATACACTGAGAGAAATATACGGGTAGTGGTGGTGATCAATCAATTTTGCAAACATCTACATGAAGTCAAACTAAAGAGAACATTTATGATTGCTAATTGCTAAATATTGGTCTGACTTCTGTTGACATTGGATAGCATCAATCCAAATACGAGCTAAACGAACTAAATCAGCCGTACACGGGGAGAACTAAAACGACTTACCTATTGGGCGGTGGTGAATAACGACCATCGACTTGATCACTTTCGGCTTCTTTTTGTTCGCCATGTATAACGGCTATGCCCAAACGCAAACGTTCAGCATAGGAAGTGGCCTTTTTAGCTGAATTGGGATTACGAGCCACTATTACAGAGTTACGATAATCCGGTATCTGAGGGGGAATTTTAGAAATCTCAAATTATGTGGCTTTTTATGAGGGCTTCAAAAACCATACTCACACTTTCTTGTATGTACTGCAAGAGAAATGGTGAAGCTCTTAAATTGTCCACAGGAATATCAAAGAATCCCTGAATCTCTTTCTGATGCAAGTCCATGGTAATGATGTGTGTCAAACCTGAGGTACACATCATTTTGGCCAATAATTTGGAGACAATGCAGCCACGTTTCCTCATTTTGCACTGTTTCGAGTAAGGTAAATAGGGAATGACACCAACAATTGAACGAGCCGATGAGGTCTTGCAAGCATAGGCCATAATTAACAATTCCATTATATTGTTATTGGCATCTCTGGAAAAAAGTCAAAAATTAGAACTTTTAATGAGAAAAAATAAACAAAAACAAAAAGCCGCTCCGCTGCGCCTTCTAGCACAATTTTCCTTTGAATATCTATTTTCGACAATTTAAGCGCTTTTAGTGAAAAACCAAAATACCATGCTACCAAAAAAGTATATCGCTTGACTAACAGTTTAACAATACAAGTGCCTTTATCTGAATCCCATATGATCTTTATTGGGCTACGAATTTAAGTTTGGATGTAAGGTGTACTTCATCCTTAAAATACTTTGTTTCAGCCCGATATCCTCATTATGTCTGATTTAGGGGTGTTTTCGGGGTGAGGTAGTCCCCCAGACACTTGGCCCTGAAAAAATATCAGCATCGTGCTCTTCTCTCAAATACCAATAATTTAAACCCCATATTACCATTGGTTTTGAGCAGAGTTTACAGGATGAGACGTCCCCCAAACACATGGCCCCAAAATTGGTTATCAAATTCGTTTTCTAATCTCAAATACCTTTCATTTGAGCCACACCATTGCCATGGTCGAAAATTTTCACCCTTTGGGGGTCGTTTTGGGGAAGGGGTGATGCCTTACATCCTACATTTGAATATCAAATTCGTATTCTACTCCCAAATACCTTTAATTGAGCCCCATATTGCGATGGTCATTAAAAAAAATTGCTGTTTGTGGGGTATTTTGAGGAAGGGATATACCCCAGAAAATTGGTCCCGAAAGTGGATATCAATTCTTGCTCTACCCCCCAATTCCTTTCATTTGAGCCCCACATTGACATGGTCGGTAAATATGCCCGATTTAGGGGTGTTTTGGGGAGTGGGGTGGTCCCTCAAACACTATGCCCTGAAAATATATCAGCAACGTGCTCTATTCTCATATATCTATAGATCATTCTTTTGAACCCCATATTGCCATTGGCCTCGAAATTGGATATCAAATTCGTTTTTTTAATCTCAAATACCATTCACTTAGACCAAAAGCCACCCAATTTGTCCGGTTTGGGGTCTGGGCCCAAAAAACTATTATTATCGAGCTCCACTCTCTTGAAGACCCAAATTGTCTTGGTGAGCAAATACGTCCTATTTGGGGGGTTGTTATGGTGGTGGGACGTCCCCTAGACAGTTGGTCACGAATGTTGATATCAGATTCGTGATCTACTCCCAAATACCTTTCATTTGAGCCCCATTTTCCCATAGTCAGCAAACATGACCGGTTTGGGGGTGTTTTGGGGGATAGGGAGGCCACTCAGTGACATGGCTTTGAAAATATATATCAGATTCGTGTTCTACTCTAAAATACCTCTAAGTTGAACCTCATATTGCAATGTTCAGCAAATACATCCTATTTGGGTGGTGTTATGGGTGTGGGGTTGCCTCAGCTATCCCTTGACGGGGACCATAATATTGTTGAGGTGGCAGCCCTTGCCGATGAAGGAATTCATCGGGTCAATCTGGTACATACAACCGGCTGCCATGGGATTGGGGACCATAATGATGAGGTGGTATGGTGTTAACACGGGGACGTTAAGGCTACTAGGTCGCTGAGGTCATGAACGGTCTTGGAGTGTAAGAAGGGTATTAACGCCTTCTCAGAGCACGGCACTGGCCCTAGCGGAGTAAGGGCGAATAAATGGCAGACTATTTGGCAGTGAAGGCCAGAGGACTGCCATCAATAAACTTGTTTAATCTGAAGCCTTTAACGGCGGCACAGTCCGAGTAAACGGCGTTGGCGACGAACGCGCATATAACACTGTGGAACAGCGAAACGGTTGGTAGGACGACGAAAATCTTATGCGGAGATCCGGATAAGATGAGGATATAACTGAAAGGAAATAAGGAGGTCCCAATTCCATGGCAGGCGGTTGTACGTACCGGATTGACCCGATGAAGTCCTACAACGGCAAGGGCTGCCGCCTCAGTGTACAACACACTGCAACAACAACAACAACAAGGAGTCCAATATAGCTTTCGGTATCATAACGGGATTCGGAGTATTGAGCCGGAGTCGAAGACCGGTTAGGAGTCGAGGTAAGCGCGCTCAACTTCAAACCGATCTCCGACTCCGGCTCAATAGTCCGACTTCGACTCCGGCCTCAAAACCACACATGAACCGACTTAGGGGCCTGGTATGGAAAACAACTGGGGATTTTGTTATTAGCACGGAATTCCTGACATAGCATTTTATTCAAGGTTTTTTTTAGTATTTAGAGCGGCCAAAATGTTGATTACTGACTTAGGTGTATATCCATAATGACAATGGTTTTTGAATCTAACCTATTTCCATAGTAAAAATTTTACAAGAATTTTTATTTTTATTTTTAATATTTAAAATTTTTGTTTACTTACTTGGTTCCTGTTTGTATGATATAAATATCCTTTCCTCTCACTGAATCCCCTATCTCGACCATGGTCTCACGATTTGTTTTATGAAATACCGAACATCCGCCACTTTTAATGCCCAATCGTTCGGCCACCAGATTGGCCAAATCAGGATGAGAGTTACCATGTATGATAACTATATCCGAGGCCGATGTTGAATCCATGTCGCTGCGACAACGTTTCGGTGGACGTACACTTCCCAATCTAGAGCGAAGACAGAAATATTAAAAAATTATTAATGCTGCAAGACTTAGATATTTGTAAATGGATTAACTTGGAACAGCGTTAACTTCTGGGAAACGAATAATGGTGCAATTCAAATTGGCTGCTTTCAAATAATACTACAAGGAATTTGAAAATAGTGTTACTTGGGCTAGCTAGCTCTAGTATGGAGTAAGTAATGTGTAATCGTTTATTTTTTTTTCCGAATTCCAAATAAGCTTTAAACAAACATAAACACAAGAACAAAAAAAATAAGAAAATAGGATATGAGGACCAGTTTTAAAAGGATGGGATGAATGTATTAGGAAGCCTTATATCAGATTCTAAGATAATAATTACAGAAACACACACACAACATATTTAATAGCTTATTGCATTATGCCTATCGCAGTTGTAGGAGAAAGGAAAGAAAACTTTGTGAAGTAAACATATATACCTGGCCTAACTCATAGATGGCGCTGTTCTTTAAGATATTTGATACATCATATGTTCATTACCTTGATGCATTTCAAGAGAGAATTCAAATCGAAGTAAGGCAGTGATTTAGAATTATGGATTGAATTCGGCTTTATTAGAAACAACAACAATATTATGGCACATTGACTTAAACTATGGTACTTAAGACACTGATACATGCATTCAATTGACATCCCTTAATGTGGTAATTGCCAAATGTCCTAATACTGGCATTGAAAGTCACAACATATTCTCAACAAGAAATGAAAATGTGATCTAGCTCTAGACGCCTTCAACGAGATTTTGTCAAATGGATTAAGGTTCTCTACATACCCACAACGGAGCTCTTTAAGGTCACTCTCCTCCCCCCTCGCTCTGACCCAAGTTATCCGCAAATGCTAAAAACAACATAAAATTACCAATTTCGTCAATCCCATGGCAGCCGGTTGTACGTACCGGATTGACCCGATGGAGTTCTTCATCGGCTAGGGCTGCCGCCTCAATGTAAACACATTGCTACAACAACAACAAACAATCTCGTACCGGCACGGGGTGATTCTGAGCATCAGACAGTCTAAAACTTTGAGCTCCAATCTGAGTGGTGTTCTTTGTTATCACGAGAAGCTAAGCTCGGAACTACCGGGGGCGACAACAGATTGCGAATGTTGGAATGCTCCATACAGAGTAGCTGTAACTCCAGTCGCGGACAATAAGCGGTATCGAGTGGAAAGTCTAAGTGAGAGGGTGGCACCGCCTTTAACGAGATTTTGTCAAATGGATTAAGGTTCTCTACATACCCACAACGGAGCTCTTTAAGGTCACTCTCCTCCCCCCTCGCTCTGACCCAAGTTATCCGCAAATGCTAAAAACAACATAAAATTACCAATTTCGTCAATCCCATGGCAGCCGGTTGTACGTACCGGATTGACCCGATGGAGTTCTTCATCGGCTAGGGCTGCCGCCTCAATGTAAACACATTGCTACAACAACAACAAACAATCTCGTACCGGCACGGGGTGATTCTGAGCATCAGACAGGCTAAAACTTTGAGCTCCAATCTGAGTGGTGTTCTTTGTTATCACGAGAAGCTAAGCTGGGAACTACCGGGGGCGACAACAGATTGCGAATGGTGGAATGCTCCATACGGAGTAGCTGTAACTCCAGTCGCGGACAATAAGCGGTATCGAGTGAACAGTCTGAGTGAGAGGGTGACACCGGCTCTTGCTTCAATACTGAGTGCCTATGATGCTCGATACGATAAGGCGAGATATTGGCGCCTTTTAATAACCAATGGCCATCATGTTACCGCGACCGGAACGAGCTTGCTCACCTATAAAAGTTTGGCGAGGATCGCCACTTCCACATGCAAATGTGGCTCCGAAAAAACAACCAATCTTGTTTTTTTCGTTTGTTTCTACTTCGAGACGAGCTCAATATGATCAGAGATTTTTTTGCAATAGAAAAGGTTTTGGCACTTCAGCAACTAATGGTTGCTCCTTTATCATGGATTTAACGTGCTACTGTACATGAAGTAGCTGGAAATTCTAGACATCATTACGACCGTTAGGAAATTTATGAATAACTTACTAAACGATGCATTGCGATAGGCTTGAGATCTGTAGACCTACAATGTTGGGTCAGTAGAGGAACGAAGCCAAAATTTGGCCACGAATATTCCATTAAGGAACAGCGGGGACACCACATAAACGGCTCACGCACGTTTCATGTTTTGTTTCACTGTCAAACATCTTCAGTATGGTCTATTATTTAACCGCGAATCGTCTTACAAACGAACAACGCTAGCAAATTATTGAATTTTATTATCAATATGCATGCTCTGTCAAGAAAGTTAATCGCGCGCTTCTTTCATTTTACGACGAAGCTAATTTTTTTGCTCAATGGGTACGTAAATAAGCAGAATTGTCGATTTTGGAGTGAAGATCAGCCAGAAGCATTGCAAGAGCTAACAATGCATCCTGAAAAAGTCACAGTTTGGTGCGGTTTATGGGCTGGTGCCATCATTGGACCGTACTTCTTCAAAGATGATGCGAATCATAATGTGACTGTGAATAGTGAAGGAGATGATATCCAACTTTTTTGCTCAAAATGCAAGAGGTTGACTTGTATAACATGTGGTTTCAACAAGACGGTTCCACATGCCACACAGCACGCATAACAATGGACTTATTGAGAGGCGAGTTCGGTGAACATTTTATTTCACTTTTGGGACCGGTCAATTGGAAGCATAGATCGAGCGATTTAACACCGTTAGACTATTTTTTGTGAGGCTATGTTAAAGCTCATGTCTATACAGACAAGCCCGCTTTAATTGACGCATTGGAAGACAACATTGAACCATTTATTCGCGAGATAACGGCCGAAATGTTAGAAAGAGGATGCCACAATTGGATCAAGCGGATTATGACGCTGAACGCCTAGATTCGAGTCCTGGCGAGGTACTATGCCATGTAAATCTTCTCCCCAAAAGAGGTGTCGCACTGGGGCACGTCGTTCGGACTCGGCTATAAAAAGGAGGCTCCTTATCAAAGAGCTTAAAACTTGAATCGGACTGCACTCCTTGATATGTGAGAAGTTTGACTCTGTTCCTTAGTGGAATGTTCATGGGCAAAATTTGCATTTGACGGGACCAGTCACGGTCTACATTTGCATGAAATAATCTTTAAACATTTAATTATATGGACCGTACTATCGATTGAAATAAAGATTTTATGCTTTTTTTATTGTATGTGTGTTTTTTTTTTTTAACTTTCCTATTGGTCTAAAAAAATCACCCTTTAGTAGCATGATGCTCCGTTAGAACTTGGCTTCAAAAAAGTTTTTTTTATACCCACCGCCATAGGAGGGGGTATACTAATCAAATCATTCCGTTTGAAACACCTCGAAATATTCGTCTAAGACCCCATTCTCGATCGTCTCGAGGTTCTGAGTCGATCTAGCTATGTCCGTCCGTCCGTCTGTCGAAATCAGGAAAGAGGTCGAACGCGTAAAGGTAGCCTCTTGAAATTTTGCACAGATACTTTGTATCGTTATAGGTCGTTGGGGATTGCAAATGGGTCATATCGGTTCAAATTTAGATAAGGCTCCCACATAAACCGATTTCCCGATTTGACTTCTTGAGCCCCTGAAACCCGCAATTTTTGTCCGATTTGGCTGAACTTTTGCATGTGGTGTTCTGTTATGACTTCCAACAACTGCAGCAAGTACGGTCCAAATCCGTCAAGAACCTGATATAGCTCCCATATAAACAAATCTCTCGATTTGACTTCTTGAGCCCCTGAAACCCGCAATTTTTGTCCGATTTGGCTGAACTTTTGCATGTGGTGTTTTGTTATGACTTCCAACAACTGCGGGAAGTACGGTCCAAATCGGTCAAGAACCTGATATAGCTCCCATATAAACAAATCTCCCGATTTGACTTCTTGAGCTCCTGGAATCCGCAATTTTTGTCCGATTTGGCTGCAATTTTGCACTTAGTGTTTTGTTATGACTGCACAGATACGTAGTATCGATGTAGGTCGTTGGGGATTGTAAATGGGCCATATCGATTCAGATAAAGATATAGCTCCCACATAAACCGATCTCCCGATTTGACTTCTTGAGCCCCTGGAAGCCGCAATTTTTGTCCGTTGCGACTTCCAACAACTGCATCAAATACGGTCCAAATCGGTTTATAACCTGATATAGCTCCTATATAAACCGATCTTCCTATTTGACTTCTTGAGTCCTTACAAGCCGCAATTTTTGACCGATTAGGCGACATTTTGCATGCAATGTTTTGTTACGACTTCTAACAACTGTGCCAAATACGGCCAAAATCAGTCTATAACCTGATATAGCTCTCATGTTAACTGGTCTCTCGATCATCCTTGTTCGGTTCCTAGAAGCTTTAATTTTTGCTGGTTTGACAGAAGTTTGGTATGGTGGTGGGTTCCCAAGATTCGACCCAGCCGAACTTAGCACGCTTTTACTTGTTTTTCATTCATAAATTAAAGTTAGTATTTTGAATAGCATAAGACTTCAACTATCCTTCGTATTTTGTTACAACTATTCCACATAACAAAAGGGTCAGCTGTAAGCTTCAAGGGGTCTCCCTTTACCCAAATGCCATGGTAACAACCAATAAACAAAATAATGCACTCCAAAACCACAAATGTTTCACAAAAAAAAACTTAACTTTTTAATGTTTCTCATATTAGAAAAAATAGTTCTTAATTGAATGTTAATCTATTTGTCTAACATTAACCATCAATCATGCCTAAAAAGGCATTTTAATCGGAAAACAAAATTCAACTTCCACTCGACACACAAACAAAGTCAATATTTAATCAATGGAGTTCGTAATTCACGTTTTACGCATTAATAAATCAACCGAAGGGAAACTTGCATGAGTTTGACGCCGCACCAACCAACCAGACAATAATGAAAAAACAAATTGCACAACAACACACGACTTTGACGAGACGCCAGAAAGGACTAGTCTTTAGTCCCGAATTCTACTCATATTGGTAACATATACTCACAATGGCCGGGCTATGTGTTTTTGATAATAGCGCAAGTTTTGTGTGTGCCACACAGAAAGACAGCTAACCTAATGAACTATATTCGAAAAGTAACCAACACACGTGACACAAATTCGCTGCCAGACAGCACAAAAGTCGATGAATGATATATGACTTTAATGGTGAGACGGCAAGGACGAAGGAACACGAAACCAGCCAGCCATTCAGTCAGCCAGCACAACAAAAATATACTTGCGCCCAGAAAGGACGATGATTAAAATTAACACGATGTTTATGGTTTGACGCTGTATATCTCATGTAACGCTGACAGCTAGAGTCTGCTGAACTCACTGCGACGACCTGTATTGCACAAAAGTTGTAACTAAAACTTTATCGCACATGCGAATTTTTTTTTTTTTTTGAATAATAACCCCATATAAAACAAATAATGATACACAACAAACTAAAAGTAACAACAGCGTAACGATAGATACAAGCGCTTAACAAAACTTCACTCCCATGAAGCCAAAGAAATTCCCAACTAAAATACAACTACGCTGTTCATTTTCATTCAAGCGCCTACACATAGGCAATGGCAAAAACGGCAAATGATTTATCCACATTCATTCGGCAGTAAATGTTGTAAAATAAAAGCGAGAGAGAAAAACACTTTGGAATTTATTGATCAAACAAACAAAAAACAACACAGAATCAAAATGTCAAAAAAGTATTTTTATTAAAAAAAAAATGCAAAAATTAACAAAATATACCGCAACATGAAGCAGAGACGTCAAAAACGGCCAGTATTCAAAAAGCAACTGAAAGCAAAATGTTTAAAACCAAGTGAAGAAAATTGAAAACCAACAAGTAAAACGAAAAAGATTTTAAACGCAAAAGGAATGAAAAAAAAACAAGATTCTTTACTAGAGATTATTGCAGTATCTACAGTGCAACGCCTTATAATATGCAATAGTTCTATTATGGCATAAGCCTTCTAAAAGTAGGCAACAAACATACCAAAGATATACCAAAAAAAGAATGTGTTAAATTGAAAAATAACCCACTTGACTCAAGAGAAAGTGAAATATTTCACACACGCAACCACCCTCCAAAATAAAAGCCAAAGTGGTTACATTCACTCGACCGTTGGCAACATTTTCGAAACCCCCCAAAACTCTTATCAGTGCGGACGCCCAGTTTCTAAGGTTTTTTCTAAGGTACTTGAGAGACTATTTGTTGCACTTGTTTGTAAATTAATGTGTTTGTTTTTGTAGCCAAGATACCTGTATAATAGAGTGGAAAAATAAAATGTGCATCTCAGCCGCTACTTGAGTGATATGTAAGCCCTACCGGCCAACTAAACAGTCAACCAACCAACCCTTCATCACATAAATAATGGGTGATTCAGGTAATTTTGAAAGAGCAAAGAAAACACTAATCATAGTCTTAAGATTGTTAATCGTCGATGTAGAAAAGGTTAATTTTAACCCAAAAGTATGGTAAAAATAAGTAAAAGCGTGCTAAGTTCGGCCGGGCCGAATCTTATATACCCTCCACCATGGATCGCATTTTTCGAATTCTTTTCCCGCTAAATCTTTTTGGGCAAACAAAGGATAGAAGAAACGAATTGCTATGGTATAGGAGCTATATCAACCTATGGTCCGATTCGGAGCATAATTGAATAGAATGTTGGAGACCATAGTAAGAATCATTGTGTAAAATTTCAGCCAATTCGTATAAGAATTGCGCCCTTTAGGGGCTTAAGAAGTAAAATAGGGATATCGGTTTATATGGAAGATGTTTCAGGCTATAGACCGATTCAAACCATATTTGACATGTAGGTTGAAGGTCATGAGAGAAGCCGTTGTACAAAATTTCAGCCAAATCGGATAAGAATTGCGTCTTCTGGTGGCTCAAGAAGTCAAGCTTAAAGATCGGTTTATATGGCAGCTATATCGGGTTATGAACCGGTTTGAACCATACTTATCACTGTTGTTGACACTCTTAACGAAAAACGTCATGCCGAATTTCAGCCAAATCGGATAGTAATTGCGCGCTCTAGAGGTTCAAGAAGTCAAAACCCCAGATGGGTTTATATGGCAGCTGTATAGTGTTATGAACCGATTTGAACTATACTTAGCACAGTTTTTGAAAATCGTAACAAAACACATCATACTAAATTTCAGCCAAATCGGATAAGAAATGCGCCCTCTAGTGGCTCAAGAAGTCATGATTAAAGATTGGTTAATATGGCAACTATAACAGGTTATGGAGGGATTTCAACCATACTCAGCACAGTTGTTGGAAGTCATAACAAAAACGTCGTGCCGAATTTCAGTCAAATCGGATAAGTTTTGCACTCTGTAGAGGCTCAAGAAGCCAAGACCCCAGATCGGTTTATATGGCAGCTATACCAGGTTTTAGACCGATTTGAACCATACGTAGCAAAATTGTTGGAAGTCATAACAAAACAAGTCATGAAAAATTTCAGCCAAATCGGATAAGAATTGCGCCCTCTGATGGCTCAAGAAGTCAAGATCCATCATCGGTTTATATGGCAGCTATATCAAGTCATAACAAAACAAGTCATGAAAAATGTCAGCCAAATCGGATAAGAATTGCGCCCTCTGATGGCTCAAGAAGTCAAGATCCATCATCGGTTTATATGGCAGCTATATCAAAACATGGAACGATATGGCCCAATTACAATCCCAATCGACCTACACTAATAAAAGGTAAATGTGCAAAATTTCAAGCGGCTAGCTTTACTCCTTCGAAAGTTAGCGTGCTTTCGACAGACAGACGGACGGACGGACAGACGCGCAGACATGGATAGATCGACTTCAAATGTCATGATGATCAAGAATATATTGGGTTGCCCAAAAAGTAATTGCGGATTTTTCATATAGTCGGCGTTGACAAATTTTTTCACAGCTTGTGACTCTGTAATTGCATTCTTTCTTCTGTCAGTTATCAGCTGTTACTTTTAGCTTGGTTTAAAAAAGTGTAAAAAAGTATATTTGATGAAAGTTCATTCTAAGTTTTATTAAATATGCATTTACTTTCTATTAAAAAAATCCGCAATCACTTTTTGGGCAACCCAATATATACTTTATGTGGTCTTAGACGAATATTTCGAGGTGTTACAAACAGAATGACGAAATTATTATACCCCCATCATATGGTGGAGGGTATAAAAAAAATCAAATAATTATAGAACTTAAGTCATTAAGTGAAAAACAAGTAAAAGCGCGTTAAATTTGGCTGTGCCGAAGCTTATTTACGGAACACATATTCACGGAGCAATTTAAGACTCCAATTTTTGATAATGTAGCGTCCGTTGCTCTTGGACCTTATCTTGAAGCTTAGCTTACAAAGGAATTTATCCAGAATTTAGTTCCCCAGGAAAATGGATATATCTGAGGGCTGTGCAGCTATTCTGTTGTGAAATATTCAGTTCACAGTTGAGTTCAGAAATATGTTCTCTAGAGATTATCGATGCCAAACTTGGTTTATTTTAGCTACTCCACCAATGATTTAATTGCATTCAATTTAATTGGTGCCCAGCATGGCTTACATAACGCCAATATCATCGGCAAAGGCGGCCAGAATATGTTGTTTAATGAATTTATATTCAAGAGACCACATTACTAAATAGCTCAAAGAGGTTCTACCATATTTTAACATAACATCGAATGTTAGCTATTCTTTTGGCGCAGTCTGACAGTTTTGCCTTTCAACCTATGGAACTACCGATAGCTGCCGAGTAGTCGGCAAATAGATAGAATGTGCCAACCTATATCTCATGATTCTATTTCAGCATCTGAAGTTGTGTGAATATTGTGGTCCAATTCTAAAGACACAATGATGGAGTCCAAATTTGACGTTGAATTCAAATTTCAATCTCCCTAATTCAATATGATCGATAATTTTTTGTAAGCGAAGGGAAGGAGACATACTTCTCCGTAGTCATCACATACCGTTTTGTGTCCATTTTTGAGCACTGGACGCAGTATATAATGGGGTATGCATTTTTCTAGTCCAATCGTAAAAATAAGCTAATGTATATGCCTTATCATCTTTCGCATCCTGTCTTAAATAGTAACTCATTGGTTCCTGCTGGATTATCATTGTTTCTTCCTATATCTCTCCACTATACTATGTATTGCTATAGACTATTGGTTACCCCAGTATATGGAATTGATACCCTCAACAGACCTCCGACGCTCCTGGCTGAACATTTTAAACGTATATTAGCAATTACGATTTTGAGAGCGTATGTTGGAATTGTTAACTTTGAGAGAAAGCTGCTTTGGAATGTCGACATAAGTGTCACTTTTGTTCATTTCCAAGGGAATGACGACCAAATTTTTTTTGCAAATACAAATTTGCCCATGAGTATTCCATAAAGAAACTTCTCACATATCAATGGGTACTATCCCTTTCAATTTTTAGCTGATCAATGATAAGGGGCCTCCTTTTTATAGCTGAGCCCGCAACAATGCGACACCTCTTTGGGGGAGTTTTCACAGCATGGTAACCTAACAAATGTCGCAAGCATTAGGAGTGGAAAACCACCGCTGAAAAATTTTGTTTTATGTTTTCGCCTGGATTCAAACCGATGTGTTCAGCGTCATAGGCGGACATGCTAACCTCTGCTACGGTGTCCTCCGCTAACGAAGTTTACATGTGCAAAAACCGACCTTCTCCCTCTAGATGCCTAAGGAAAAGCATCCAAAGATCGCTTTTTGGCAGTTTCAAAAATGTTATAGATTAGGTTAGGTTAAATAGAGGCCGCGGTTATTAATACGCCCCATGCCACTATGGACACACACCTAAGCCAGTAATCGGCTTGTTGTGCTCTCTAAATACTATAAAAGTAACCTCAAAAAGAAAATATAAGTCCGGAATTCTGAGCTGCTTACAAAATCCATATTTGTTTTCAATACCACGCCCTTTAGTTGGTTTATATCTTGTATTGTGTCCACACCTATGTGCTGGTGTCTGTTAGCCATGAAAGCCGGGCAATGACATAGGAAATGCTCCAATATCTCATCATCTTCTGAGCATGACCATGCTATAACTTGCCGCACCGATCTTGTATAATTCAGCTCGTAGTCCTGTGTCCTGTTATGATAGCGAAAGCTTTACTGACCTCCTGTTTGCTTCCTTTCAGTAATACCCTCGTCTTCTCACAATGCGGATCTCCCCATAGGATTTTCGTCGTCTTTTCGTTTCGCTATCCCGCAGAGCGTTCGTAGCCCACGCTCTAAACTCAGACTGAGTCAACCCGAAAGGCTTCGGGTTAATCAAATTTGTTGACGGCAGTCCTTTGGGCTTCACTGCCAAATCGTCTGCTTTTTTATTCCCCCTTACAGATCTCAGTCCCTGGGTTCTCAATTTAGACCTTCAGATCCATTCTGTTCTCCAGACCCACGCTCTTAACTCGGAATGCGTCAACCCGAAAGGCTTCAGGTTAATCAAGTTTGTTGACGGCAGTCCTTTGGCCTTCACTGCCAAATCGTCTGCTTTTCATTCCCCCTTACAGATCTCAGTCCCTGGGTTCTCAATGTAAACCTCCAGACCCATTCTGTTCTCTAGCTTTGATCCATCCGTGTAACATGATCTTACAGGTAGCAATACCAGGGTTCCGTTAATCTAAGACTGTACCGCTGGCAGCAATGCCTCGCACTCGACCTCAAGTGTCGTCTTAAGTATACGATCGGAAACCTCTCCTATTCCTTCCAGGTTTGCCATCGTCGCCTCGATTATACCGCGATGGTATGACCTGCACCGATCCTCTATCCATGCTCCCATCGCCTTAAGTCTCATAGCTGCAATGGCTGCCTTACATTTAGTATGTATGTCTATGGGTTGGATATCTACAATAGTCTCCAGTGGCCTAGTGCGCGTGGTCCTCATTGCTCCGCCAATGCGAAGACAGCATATTCTCTGAACCTGCTGTATTATCCTAACGTTGCACTTTTTCTCCATCGCTGTTAGAATAAGTGGAGTAACTAAGTATTGGTCTATGAGGCGTAACTAAGTATTGGTCTAATCACGCTCCTGTAGAGCTAGTGGACTATCCTCGGATTCAGACTACTTTACGAGCCTATGGCCCGTCTACATAGTGCCCAACATCTGTGGGTCTTCTAGGTACGCTCCTGAATATGACACTTCCAATTCAGTTTCCTGACCAAGGATACTCCTAAGTATTTGACCTTGTCAGATATCGAAATCGATTCATTGAAAAAACGTGGTGCGATAAATAGGCCCACCTTCGTCTTACTCGTGAACAAGACCTTTTCGACCCATCTTCATAGCTGGTTCGGATCCTAACCTGTTAGAAGCAATATAATATCGTCTGCGTAGCAGTCGGCTTCAAATCCCTCTTCAGTCAGCATCCGTAATAGGTTATTTATGGAGGTCACCAATGGGAGTGGCGATAAAATGCCCCCCTGTGGCGTGCGCTGTGCCACTTTCTCCCTTATATTTATGCCATGGGATCCACAATTTATCCAACTGTTCCTTAGCATATGGTTTATCCAGTCTCTGAGGGCCTGGATCAGAATGTCGGTCTGAACATTGTTAAAAGCCCCCTCGATGTCAATGCATACCGCCCGTGTGTACGTCTAGGCATCGAAAGTTTCTTCTTATGCACTACTACCTTGTGCAGGGCAGTCTCCACCGACTTTCCCTTGACATAGGCCAGCTGTTTGTATTTAGGCAGTTCGCTGGATTTCCTACTCCTTTCCATGGTAGAAAGGACATTAGGCTTATAGGCCTGTAGACCTTTGGGGTCGCATAAATTGTCTTGCCGGGCTTAGGTATAAATACCACTCTTGCCTTCTGCCAGGCTTTCGTAGTATATGCAAGTCCTAGGCACGCTGTAAAAATACACGCCAGATGGCCCGCCAGATAGTCTGCCTCTTTCTGTAGTAACGCCGCAAATATTCCATCAGGTCCGGGTGACTTAAATGGTTTGAAGCTCCTCATGGCATCCTTTACCATAAATTCTGTAATTATAAGCCTTCGATCAATCTCTTTATTCCCAGATTCTGGTGTCTCCATGAATCCCGTCATATCATGTGGAAAATGCGTTTTTATCAAAAGCCTCAACATGTACTCCATTGTCTCTGCTCTCACTCCCAAGCCGTCTACTAATGTTTCAGTTTGGACATGGGTTTTTGAGAGAATTTTTTTTAACGCTATCGACCTGGTCGCAGAAAATCTTCCAGGAGGCACGTTTTTCCGATCTGGTAAAAATTTAATAACATAAATCAAAGTACCCTGCTTCGATCCATTTTGCCACCTTAAAGCTCAAATATTTTTAAGAAAATTATGAAAAATAAGCCTCCCACTGCAACAGACATTGCTTGAAGATTGTGGCGTGACACGAGACTAGAAATCAATGCATAGCAATTAAAGTGCAAATCCTGACACTCACGTATACCGACCAAGTGCAACAATAATCACGTATGACTGGCTGCAAGATAAATGACGGCACGCACTCCAACACTCAAATCAAGTCAAATGTCGAAAGTAAAAGGCAAAGTAAATCTCTGGCTCCCCCAAACAGCCCACCACCAACTTTAGACTAAGTGACTGACACCCATCAAAACCAAGAATAGACCACACTCCCCTAAACTCCTTCTCTGATGTGATGGATCAAGGTGTAAACTGAAGCAACACTACTGCGTCAATTGAAATGTCTTGAGTTAGATAGCAAAAATGGCGTTAAAGGTTATGCGGAAGACGTGCTTTTAGGTTCTAAGGATAACTAGACTATGAGTGGCAATATAAGTCCGTCTAAGGATAGCTAAATTAAAAACAAAAATCCTATGTATGTCAACGGGTGTGAGTGTGTGTGTTCGCGAGGGCGTACATATTGCCACCACTTCACTTCACTTTATGATAGAGGCGGAAATTTGAAAATAAAAAAAAAAAAGATTTTCTTACCATTTCATGGGAACAATTAAATTCAAATTGAATAAAGCTTTGCATAGTTTAGAAATTGGAGCTGAATTGCGTTTGGTTCAATGCAAATGCATTTAGAGTTGCAATACATTCGCTATAGACCACAAGTGTCTGGAGTACCTAAGAAGTTTAAAGTTTTACAAAAAGAAAAAAAAAATTGATATAATTAATAATAAAAATGTTGGGTGTAGCTAAAGATCCTTTGGAACATACGAGCATGTATGAAAGAACCGAAGAGGGTAAATGCAATCCAAGAAAAGTGTACAAAATCATTTGCTTAAAAATGTAAAAAAACAGACAGAAATATTTGCCAAAAATCTCAGGTTGATTTTCATACAAAAAATATTACTAAGATTGAAGACTTTTTCCTTGATCGAAGAATTTTTGTATTTATTTAGAGTGAAAGAACCAAAACTTCGGAATTTTCTCCAAAAATCCAATTTTTGAACTAGGAAATCTTAAAAATAAGTAAAAAATTATTCATCCAAGCAAAAGTTTCCTTAAAAATATGAAGAAGAGGTTATCTCTCTAAATTTAGTTTAAGAAATCTTTATAGTTAGGATAAAATTGTTTCCAGTGGACATAAGTCTTCGGAAAAGATAGAAATTTAATTTTGCCAAAAATTATTTTCATACAAAAAAATAATATTACTAAAAGTAAAGATTATTTCCTTGATCGAAGAATTTTCGTACTTATATCGAGTGAAAGAACCAAAACTTCGGAATAAGGACATTGTAATTAAGTCTAAGTCACTATATATAAACAGACATATCCTTTTACTTCAAACTAAACCAATTTTCCCATAGCAAATAATTCCCAAATTTTCTCCAAAAGTCCTATTTTTATGCTTAGAATTCTTAAAACTAAGTAAAAAATCATTCATCTAAGTAAAAGTTTTGTTAAAAAAATATGAAAAAGTGGTTATCTCTCTAAATTAATTTTTTAATTTCTTTAAAGTTAGAAAAAAATTTTCCAGTGGACATAAGCCCGTTATAGTATTTGGAAAATGTAGAAATTGAAACGGAGGAATTTAATTTTGATAGAATATTTGCCAAAAATTTAAGGTTGATTTTAACACAAAAAGAAAATAATACTAAAATAAAAGATTTTTTCCTTGATCGAAGAGTTTTGGTAACTATTTTTAATGAAAAAACCAAAACTTCGGAATAAGGACCTTGTCATTAAGTCTAAGTCACTATATATGAACAGACATATCCCTTTACTTCAAATCGCTAATAAACAGATTTTCCCATAAGAAATGATTCCCAAATTTTCTCCAAAAATCCTATTTTTGAACTAAGAATTCTTAAAACTAAGTAAGAAATCATTAATCTAAGGAAAATTCTCCTTAAAATTATGAAAAAGTGGTTATTTCTCAAATTAAGTTTAAGAAATCTTTAAAGTAAGGATAAAATTGTTTCCAGTGGGTATAACGCCTTTATAGTCTTCGGAAAAGTTAGAATTTGAAAAAGATAAATTTAATCTTGACAGAAATATTTGACAAAAATTTTGGGTTGATTTTACTACCAAAAAAAAAAAAATATTACTAAAATTAAAGATTTTTTGCTGATCAAAGAATTTTGGTAATTATTTCGAGTGAAAGAACCAAAAATGGACTTGTCATTAAGTGTAAGTCACTATATATGAACGGATATATTTTTTTACTTCAAATCGCTAATTTTTTTTCCCCCAACAAATGATTCCCAAATTTTCTCCAAAATCGTATTTTTAAACTAAGAATTCCTAAAACTAAGTAAAAAATCATTCATCTAAGGAAAAGTTTCCTTAAAATATATAAAAAATTGGTTATCTCTCTAAATTTAGTTCCAGAAATCTTTAAAGTAAGGATAACATTTTTTCCAGTGGACAAAAATCTGTTGTAGTCTTTGAAAAAGATAGAAATTGAAAAGAAGAAATATAAATTTGAGAAAAATATTTGCCAAAAAAATTTAGATTGATTTTAATAAAAAAAATTTATAAATTTTTAATAAAATTTAATAAAAAAAAAGAAATATTTGTCAAAAATTTTTGATTGATTTTACTAAAAAAAAAATATATTACTAAAATTAAAGATTTTTTCCTTGATCAAAAATGTTGGTAATTATTTCGAGTGCAATAACCAAAACTTGGGAATAAGGACCTTGTCATTAAGCGTAAGTCACTTTACATAAACAGACATATCCTTTCACTTCAAATCGCTAACTAAATCAATTTTCCCATAACAAATGATTCCCAAATTTTCTCCAAAATTCTTTTTTTTAAAAAAGAATTCTTAAAACTAAGTAAAAAATCATTCTTTCAAGGAAAAGCTTCCTAAAAATATGAAAAAGTGGTTATCTCTCCAAATTTAGTTTAAAATATCGTTAAAGTAAGGATAAAAGTGTTTCCAGTGGACATAAGCATGCATTAGCATAGCCTTTAATGCCAAAATTACTCAAAAAATTGTATTGAACACCCCAATTTTTTATTGTAATATAGGGTGATTTTTTTGAGGTTAGGATTTTCATGCATTAGTATTTGACAGATCACGTGGGATTTCAGACATGGTGTCAAAGAGAAAGATGCTCAGTATGCTTTGACATTTCATCATGAATAGACTTACTAACGAGCAACGCTTGCAAAACATTGAATTTTATTACCAAAATCAGTGTTCGGTTCGAAATGTGTTCATTCACCGTAACGTTGCGTCCAACAACATCTTTGAAAAAATACGGTCCAATGATTCCACCAGCGTACAAACCACACCAAACAGTGCATTTTTCGGGATGCATGGGCAGTTCTTGAACGGCTTCTGGTTGCTCTTCACTCCAAATGCGGCAATTTTGCTTATTTACGTAGCCATTCAACCAGAAATGAGCCTCATCGCTGAACGGTGAATGAACACATTTCGAACCGAACACTGATTTTGGTAATAAAATTCAATGATTTGCAAGCGTTGCTCGTTAGTAAGTCTATTCATGATGAAATGTCAAAGCATACTGAGCATCTTTCTCTTTGACACCATGTCTGAAATCCCACGTGATCTGTCAAATACTAATGCATGAAAATCCTAACCTCAAAAAAATCACCCTTTATTTCATCTTAAGTAACATTTCTCTCCTTTTCTCCTTAACAGATAGTGAAGGCAGTGATGGAGAGGGCGGCATGGGTAATGTTTCCCGTGTTATTATCCGGCCGCCCGGTGTCAGTGGCAAAGCCAAAAGAGGTCAGATATGCTTTGATGCTGCCTTTGAGACCGGAAATTTGGGTAAAGCCAATCTGGTGGGAGAATTCGAATACGATTTGTTCTTGCGACCGGATACTTGTAATCCCAGATTTCGTTTTTGGTTCAATTTCACTGTGGACAATGTGAAACAAGATCAAAAAGTAATTTTTAATTTTGTGAATATCAGCAAGGCTCGTAATCTTTTCAATTCGGGACTAACACCTTTGGTCAAATCATCCTCACGCCCCAAATGGCAAAGATTGCCCAAGAAGCATGTCTTTTATTATCGCTCACCATATCACCAGAATCACTATGTTCTAAGTTTTGCCTTTTCCTTCGACAAGGAAGATGATGTCTATCAATTTGCTTTAGCACCGCCTTATAGCTATTCACGCATGCAGTCGTACCTGAACTTAATCGAAAGTCGCCAGCAGCAGGGTGGAGAGAAGAAATTTACAAGAAGTTTGTTAACCAAAACTTTGGTAAGTTAGAGAAAGCTTTACCAAAGAGTTTTTTTTTTTTGATTATTTGTTTTTCTGTTTCAGCAAAACCGCAATGTCGATTTAATAACCATTGACCATGTTGTCGGCAAGGTTAAGACAAATCGTGTGGAACGCTGCGTTATACGCGTCATCATCATACTCTGTCGCTCTCATGCCAATGCCAGTCCTGCTTCGTTTATGTGCCAAGGTTTTTTGGAGTTTTTATTAAGTAGCCATAACATTGCAAAAATATTACGCGAAAATTTTGTTTTTAAAATTGTGCCAATGGTCAATCCGGATGGTGTTTTCCTGGGCAATAATCGTTGCAATTTAATTGGCCAGGATATGAATCGTGTGTGGCAAGTGGCCACAGAATTCTCACATCCCGAGATATTTGCCATAAAGAATATGTTAAAGGAAATTGATAATTCTGATGTAAGTATGAGAGAGAAAAAATTTTGAAGGAAAAAAAACCTATTAAAAAAATTTTTTTAATTGTTAATTTTTTTTAACTTTGTCACCATTTTATTTCCAAAGAATAGAAATATAAAAAATTTTGTCAAAATTTTTTTACAGATAATTTTTTCAAATTTCTTTTTATAGAAAAAATGTTCACAATTTTTTTATAGAAAATTTTGTCTAAATTTTTTTTATATAAGAAATTTTGTAAAAATTTTTTTTATAGGAAATTTTGTCAATGTTTTATTTCCATAAAAAAATTTTACAAGTTTTTTCTGTAGAAAACTTGATCAAAATTGTTTCTATAGAAAATATTACCATTTCTATAGAAAATGTTGTCAAAATTTAATTTTTTAGAAATTTTTAGCCAAATTTTTTGTATAGGAAATTTTGTCAAAATTTTATTTCTGTCAAAATTTTTTCTATAAAAAATTTTAACAAACTTTTTCAATAGAAAATTTGGTCAAAATTGTTTTTATAGAAAAAATTGCCAACATTTGTCCTGTAAAAGATTTTGTCAAAATATAACACACAGAAAAATACTACACAGAAAAATTTTCAACATTTTTTCTGTAGAAAAATTTTCAACATTTTTTCTGTAGAAAAATTTTCAACATTTTTTCTATAGAAAAATTTTCAACATTTTTTCTTTAGAAAAATTTTCAAAATTTTTTTTATAGAAAATTTTTGTAAAAAATTTTTCTATTGAAAATAAGAAGAATTTGAAAAAATTTCTATAGAAAAAATATTGACCAAATCCTTTAATTGAAAAATTTTGCAAAATTTTCTGCGTGTTGAGGGGATAAGTTGGCCCATTTATACTTATAAAGCATGGTGTAAAGTATCGGCTATAGGTCATGGAAAAAAAACACATTTTTTTGTCTTATTTTATTTCCAATAGAGTTAAGTCGACGTCGTCAAACCATTTTTGAAGATTTTGAAACATGAAGTTGCGATTAACATTATCCTGTTGTATTGAATGAATACAACAGTATCATGATAAAGATTAAAATCCTCGAAAAGGGTTTGATGACGTCGACCGAAATATTTGTAATAAAATAAGACAAAAAAAACTTAGTTTTTTCCCATGACCTACAGTCAATACTATAACCCAAGCTTCATACATATAAAAAGGTCACCTATATCCCCTCAACACATAGAAAATTTTGCAAAATTTTTTCTATAGAATATGTTGCAAAGGTATTATATCAGAATTTTTTAATTAAATTTTTTTCCAAAGTTTTTCTAGCCTTAATTTTTTATATAGAAAATTTTGTCAACATTTTTTCTATTGAAAATTCTGTCTAAATTTTTTCTACAAAAAATTTTGTCAAAATGTTTTCTATAGAAAATTTTGTAAATTTTTTATTTATAAAGGACTTTAATAAAGTCTTTGATATGCTATTCTTTGAGTAAAAAGCATAGAATTTAAATGATCTTGAGCTGGAATATGCTCGAAAAATCACGAAAAGATCAAAATAAAAGACCGCAAACTGACAAACCTTCCGTACCGGCCCGTCGCTGTTCTGTTGGTCAATGTGGCCTACTCAAAAAAGCATATACGAATGCACAACAAAAATAGTTTGGCAATGATGATGTCATTTGTTGTTCTAAGCATTGATCATTAGTTTATGACGGAGTAGTGGAAAATAAGTCTTTATGCGCTTGTGAGCGCTAGGGGAATTATTGAACCATGTTTCCAAAAAAAATCGTGCTCTACACTGTACTCAATAGTCGGTGGGTAAGTAGAGCACCGCAATCAATTTAACAAAGGTGTTGATGAAGATACATGGCGTATCAGAAATTGCGATCCACCATGCCATTCAAAGTGTTTTTGACAACAGCACACTCTTGCTAAACTTTAATCAAGTCTTTGATTTGCTATTCTTTGAATAGAAAGTATTGAATTTAAATAATCTTGAGCTGTAATATGCTCGAAAAATCATGCAAGGAATTTAAAGATCAAAATAAATGAGCACAAACAAACAAACTTATTTCTATAGGAAAGTTTAAAATTTTGTGTTTTTAAAAAAACTTTGGAATTTTTTTTTTTCAAAAAAATTTTGTCAATACTTTATTTTTAAAGAATATTTTGTCAAAATTTTATCTTTAATGAAAATTTTACAAAAAAAAAAATAATTTCTATAGATAATTGTATTTAATTTTTGTTTTTAAAGAAAATCATTTTACAAATTGACTGTGAGAGTCCAAAAAAATGTGAACGAATCACATTACCAATCTCCGAGATCTGGTGTTTTTGAAAATTAGAGTAATGAGAAGTGCTTTTTACGGGAGGGATGGCACCTCAGATATTTCGACTCCAATGTGGATATCAAATTCGTGATCCACTCCCAAATACCGTTGATTTGAGCTCCACATTGCCATAGTCGGAAATTAAGTTTAGTTTAGGGGGTGCTATAGGGCGTAACACAAACACTTGGCTGCAAAATTGGATATCAAATTCGTTTTACACACTTAAATACTATTCATTTGAGTCCCGTATTGTCATAATGGGCCAATAACCTATTTGACGTATTTTTAGGAGGAAAAGCGCCATCTAGACTTGAACGCAAATTTTAATGTCATATTCGTAATCTACCCCCAAATACCATTCATTTGAATCCCATATATCCCATTTGGGGGTACTTGGGGGTGGGGCGACCTCCCATTGCTTGGATTTAATTTTTTATGTCATATTTTTAATCTAGTGCCGAATACTTTTCATTTGAGTACATATTGACATGAACGTCGAGTATATCTTTTTAGAGGAGTTTTGGGGTTGGGGCGGCAAGCTGGGTACTTAGACTCAAATTTTAATACGATATTCGTTTTCTAGTCTCCAATACCTTTTATTTGATACCCTAATTGGGCCTATCGGTCCGCTTTTTGTTTTGGGTGGCGTTTTTGAGGTAAGGGGGAGGGTCCGCCCCCATCCGATATCCAAAAATTATATAGCCTATGTTTCCTTCCAGACAAACATACACAATCTGTGTAAATACCCGATGAATTGGGTAAATTCGCGGGTATTTATACCCAAAAGCTGGGTATTTATAATTTTGCAGATATCTTGGGAATAAAAACATTTTCAAAAAATTTTTATTGATTTCGTATTTTTTGTACATAAACCTGATTTTCTGATCTCATAAAATCAGATTTTAGTTATATATAGCCGCTATATAGACCGATCTCTAGACTTAAAGTCTTAAGGCAATAAATTGGTAATTTTTCATCCGATTTCGATCATATTTAGCACAGTGAGTTCTGGTAGACCCCTATTCATTTCTATGAAGTGCGGTTCTGGTCGGGCTATATTTGAAGATAGCTGCCCTTAGACCGTCCACCCGATCTCCCGATATAGGGTATTGAGGCCATAAAATATCCATTTATCACCCGAATTCGATGAATTTTGACGCAGTGTATTCTGGTAGAACCCTACCCAATCCTGTAAAATGTGGTACATATCGGACCATATTTGGATATAGCTGCCATATATACCGATCTCTCGATATATAGTATTGAGCCCATAAAAGGAACATTGTTCATCCTATTTTGATGAAATTTGAAACAGTGAGTTGTATTTTTGGCATAAGTGGAAGGGTCCGCCCCCTTTCGGTATCCTTTCAGACCAACCTACATAATTTGTGAACATTTCAAGGTAATCGGTTCAGCCGTTTTTGAGTCTATACGGTACAAAAAAACACAAATTGAGTTTTATATATAAGATTTTGTCAAATTTTTATTTTAAAAGAAAATTTTGTCAAAATTTATTCTTTAAAGGAAATTTTGTCAAAATTTAATTTTTAAAGAAAATTTGGTCAAAATTTAATTTTTAAAGAATTTTTTGTCAAATTATGATTTTTAAAGAAATGTTTGTTAAAATTTTTAGCCTAAAGCAAATTTTGTCAAAAATTTTACTCGTATACTGCATAGAATATTTTATCAGACATTTTTCTTTAGAAAATTATGTCCATATTTTATTTCTTTTTGTCGTCTAGCATGCGTTCAAGATCAGTTATTTTTGTCTGGCGCATATACCATTGGTTTAGTAGTTACCCCTACCAACTTATTTATTAGTTGACAACAGTGGGCGATTTAATATAATCACCACTTGGTTTTAAATCAAAATGTTTTCAAAAAATTGGGCGAAATTTTATTTAAATTTTTTTAACAATGAAAATTTTGTTAAATTTGCTTTTATATGAAATTTTGTAAAAATATTTTTATATAGAAAATGTTTCAAAATTTTGTTTAAAAAAAAAAAATATTTTGTCAACAATTTATTACTATAGAAAATATTGTCCAAATTTTATTTCTAAAGACAATTGCAAATATTGCCAAAATGTTATTTCTATACAAAATTCTGTCAACTTTTGATTACTCAAAAAAATTTTTTTATAAAAAAAATTATTTTTTTTACAGATTTTTTTTTTTTTTCGAAATTTTAATTACATGCAACATTTTTGACAAAATTTAGTGTTACTGTTTTTTAAACTTAAATGCTTTAATTTGATATTAGTTTAATTCTACCAGTCTTTGAAAATGGCGTCGTCAACCGAAATATCAGAATAAAAAGCAATTAACACTACCAACATATTGACCTTAAGCCAAAACGATTACCAACTACACAAAATTTATTTTTCTAGAAAATTTTACATTTAAAACCATGCTTATATCATTCCTATCACATTTTATAGCAAATCCCCACTATGTCTACATTACCCTACTACCTCCATTAATTTTAAAGACCTCGATTCATTAGCACAGAAACGCAGTTTTAATGTTAATTATCACTGATTATGGTGCGTTTGTTTTTTCTCCAATTCATTGCAGTCGTATCAAATCGATTTCGTCATCGATTTACATGCTCACACAAGTCTCCATGGTTGTTTCATGTACGGCAACACCTATGAAGATGTCTATCGCTATGAGAGGCATTTGGTGTTTCCACGTCTGTTTGCTGGGAATGCTCAGGACTATGCATCGGCCAATATGATATTTAATGCAGACGAAAAGAAATCTGGTTGTGCACGACGCTACTGTTGTGAAAAATTAAGTGATACCGTTAATGCATACACATTGGAGATATCAATGGGTGGTCATTATCTTAAGGACGGTAAAACGGTGGCCCTGTACAATGAGGAGGGATGTAAGTAGAACTTCATAAAGAATAAATGAATGGAAAATTTTTATAAAATGTTTTCATATTTTTACAGATTATCGTTGCGGCCGCAATTTAGCTAGAACTTTTTTACAATACTATAGATTTATTAATGTGCTACCGGCTCCCTTGCCCTCGGAGGTAAGGCAAAAGAAGCGTCGCCCCAGAACCCATAACTCACGTTCACGTTCCAAGAATCGCTATGAAGTTAAACCACGACCCAAGACCACTCGCTCCTATGCTCCCATTTCCTATACGAATTTATCTATCTGCTATGATTCAGGAGGCTCCTCGGATGAAGGAGGTTTCTCGCCCACTCGCACTGTGGCTCCTGGCAGTAGTCACTTTAGTGGTTATCGAAATTATCGTCGAGTTGCCAGTTGCACCATGCCTTGTGCTGGAACCACAAATCAACAGCAACAACTCACACACGATCAATTTGCTTTGCTGCGCATTAAATCAGGACGTTTTGATTTGGCCCAGGAACCTTCACTGCATGATTATGGTGGCAAGAGTAAAAGTCAATCTCCGGAAAAACAGACACGTTTTGAATTACCTGTCAATGTGCCGCCCAAGCCTTATTTATCGATAATCGACTTAAATCAATTGACCAGAGGTAGTTTAAGGGTTTCCAGTTTTGAAGATTAAATGGTATAGAGAAATGTATGCACACAAGGATGTTTATATTTTAGAACATAAGTATTGATTTTGCCATTAAAGTTGCCTTACTGCTAATGCTTTGGATTTTCAAATGCTTTAACGTGGTAAAAATATTTTCCTATATTTATTCTTAATGTTGAATTTAATTAATCTCTTTATAAAAAATGTTTAAAGCAATTATAAATGTATATAAGAGCTTTGGTTTTATCTAAATAACGAATTTAAAATAAATAAAAGCAAGTTTCCGATTAATGAACGTTTTTTAAACACTTTCGAAGTATTGAAAAGCCTAAAAGCATACTCTATTTTTCACCAAAATCCTTCAAAGGGTTTTAAGCAATGAACAATTTTACACAGAAAAAAAGTTGTGAATTTCTATAAAAATAAGATTTAACAAAATTTTCTAAAGAAATAAAATTTTGACAAAATTTTCTAAAGAAATAAAATTTTGACAAAATTTTCTGAAGAAATAAAATTTTGACAAAATTTTCTATAGAAATAAAATTTTGACAAAATTTTCTATAGAAATAAAATTTTGACAAAATTTTCTATAGAAATAAAATTTTGACAAAATTTTCTATAGAAATAAAATTTCGACAAAATTTTTTATAGAAATCAAATTTTGACAAAATTTTCTATAGAAATAAAATTTTGACAAAATTTTCTATAGAAATAAAATTTTGACAAAATTTTCTATAGAAATAAAATTTTGACAAAATTTTCTATAGAAATAAAATTTTGACAACATTTTCTATAGAAATAAAATTTTGGCAACATTTTCTATAGAAATAAAATTTTGGCAAAATTTTCTATAGAAATAAAATTTTGGCAAAATTTTCTATAGAAATCAAATTTTGACATAATTTTCTATAAAAATAAAATTTTGACAAAATTTTCTATAGAACTAAAATTTTGACAAAATTTTCATAGAAATAAAATTTTGACAAAATTTTCATAGAAATAAAATTTTGACAAAATTTTCTATAGAAATAAAATTTTGGCAAAATTTTCTATAGAAATAAAATTTTGACAAAATTTTCTATAGAAATAAAATTTTGACAAAATTTTCTATAGCAATAAAATGTTGACAAAATTTTCTATAGCAATAAAATGTTGACAAAATTTTCTATAGAAATTAAATTTTGACAAAATTTTCTCGATTTCGCGATTTCGATTATCAGTCCAACAAGCCCAAAAAAATTTCATTCTTCCACCTACAAATTACAAATTTTGCCCATGAACATTCCACTTAGGAACTGAGGCAAACTTCTCACATATCAATGAGTGCAGGCCTATTCAAGTTTAAGCTCGATGATAAGGGACCTCCTTTTTATAGCCGAGTCCGAAAGGCGTGACGCAGTCCAACATGGAAAATGGAAAATTTCAGCCCAATTAGAAAAAAAAAATTGCGGCTTCTTAGTGTTCAAGTTGTTAAATCGGGAGATCGGTTTATATGGGAAATATATCAAGTTATACATCGATTCGGAACATTTATGTCACGATTGTTGGAAGTCGTAACAGAACACTACGTGCAAAATTTCAGAACTATAACAGGGTATGCATCGATTTGGACCATGCTTGGCACGATCGTTGACAGTCGTAACAAAACACTGCCGATAATAATTACAGCTTCTAGAAGCTCAAGAAGTCAAGTCGAGGGACCAATACACGTATATGGAAGCTATATCTAAATCTGAACCAATAGGGCCCATTTGCAATCCCCAACGACCTACATCAATCCCGGCTCGGGATCACTTTGAGTATCACGCAGGCTAGAAGTTTGAGCTCCAATCTGTATGGTGTTCCACATTATCACGAAAAGCTTAGCTGGAAGCAACCGGGCGCGTCCACAGGCTCCGAAAGTTGGAATGCTCCATACGGGGCAGCTGCAACTACAATCGTGGACAATCTGCTGTATCGAGTGGAGTCTCGTTGAGAGGCCGGGCGACATCGGCTCTTGCTTAAATACGGAATGCCTATGATGCCCGTTTTGACAAGGCGATCTATTGGCGTCTTCAAATAACTAATGGTCATCATGTTCCCGCGGAGATCGGTCGCGTGGACCGGAACGAGCTTACTCAGCTATAAGAGCTTGTCGAGGTTCGCCACCTCCACATTCAAATGTGGCTACAGCAACAACAACAACCAACATCAATAAAAAGTATGTGTGCAAAATTTCAAGCGAATATCTTTATTCTTTGGAATGCTATCTTGACAGGGATTGATACAGCTATAGACGGATGGATGGCCATAGCTGTATCGGCTTAGAATGTCAGGACGATTCGATGTTGCATACGGAACGACAAGCTTAGTAACCCCCTTCCTATGGTAGAGCTGGCAAACTATCGATAGTAGCAACATTCGTTATTTTCGATATTTCTAATAATAAATATCAATAGTATCGATACTATCGTTAATTTCACATACCTATATTTCTAACGAAAATGAGAAGTAAAAATCAGGAGATCGATTTTTATAGAAGCAATATCAATGCCTATATCGAATAAAACCAAATTTAATAAATTCAGTTGGAAGTCATGAGAGAAGTTATTGTACACAATTTTAGTCCAATCGGATGAAAATTGTGCCCTCTATAGGCGCAATGTATCTTTTAGGATACATTCATGGTCTGATCTCCTATTTTTGTTTAATTATGTAAAAAACTTGACTTAATCGATATTCATACAAAAAATAAAATATCGATAGTGCCATAGATATTTTGCAGCTCTATCCTATGGTGGTGGGTATAAGCTGGATTGAATTGAAGCGCCTAAAATCATGCTTTAATAATCACCAAAGTCATTCAGGCGGCTTTAAGAAATACCCAATAAAACAGGTTTCTTCCAGTTCGCCCTTGGACCAAAAACAAAATTTTATGGTAATCAGTCAACAAATGCGACCTATAACTTGATTACAAGAAAAAATTTACTGACAGCACAAAAATTTTTCATTTTAATAAAAAAAAAAATAAAATTTAAATTTTCTTTAGAAATATGGGTTTTATTTAGAAATTAAATTTTAAGATTTTAATTTTTGCCATAAAGCTAAAATTTTCTGTGATATAAACTTTTGTCAAAGGTTTTTAGAGAAGTAAAATTTCTATTGAAATTATATGAACACATTTTTTTTTTTTAAATAAATTTTAAAAAAATTTCTTTAGAAATAAATTTTTTTCTTAAGATAAATTTTCCTAAAATAATTCTACTAAATTTCCTATAAACATTCCATTAAGGAACAGAGGATACTTCTCTCATATCAGTGAGTGCAGTCCAATTAAATTTTGGCTACATTTCTAATGGAATTACCAATTCGACAAAATTAGCTTTGCAAATAATATTTAATGCTTTTTACTTTGTATCTCCATGATGCTCACCATATTCACGTTTTAATATAAAATTGTACGATGGCCTATATTTCCTTCATATATAAAAATATTGTAGGTTAAATATTTTTCTTTTTTTTAAATCTGCCTACGTAATATAAACAACACCACATGATATTGTCAAAAATAGAATTGAAAATATGTTCAATTTGTGTTTTCATTTTCTCAAAATTATTTACAAATCATGTATGCACAATTTACGCCTTTATTCATTAATTGCGATGTCAACAGAAGCGCCAAAAATTTTTGTGGCAAAATATTTATTGTTACACGAAGGAAGACGAAAATCATCAATAATAAAATTATCTTAATTAATTGTAGTCGAAAATAATTTCAAACACCACACACTCACACACATATAAGTCAGAAAAATTAGGAATGAATGAAGAACAACAAGAAGAAAAAAAAAACACCAAAACAAATAATCATAGCAGCAAATCAATATGAATCACCTCATTTAAGCAAAATTTATTATGATCTTTTTTTCGACTATGGAATCAATTCGATCGGATGGGATCGAATTTGAATTGTTATGGGATTGGCCTGTGTTGGCTGTGAATGTCACCCACCGAGTCGCGCGTTTGTCTTATCACTCAATCAGCATTGAAAGAGAACACCGAAACGCAGCACCGCAAAGACAACGGAAGCCAAATGCGAAATTCACACTCGGAGCATATCTTTGGGATTTGAAATTATTGGCCCAGTGCCAGTGTGGGAATCATGTTCATGTCCATCATCCACTGGATAAGAAAAATTTGCATGCCAAAGGAAGTCAACCACACCAAAAGAGAATTATTTTAAAAGAAAATTTCGCAATGCTTAAAAAAAAGAGAGGACAAGAGAAACGTTTAACGACAGCAAGGGCAGTATAATGTTTTTAAACGCTTATTTAGTTTAATAGTTTTTGAATTGGCAGTGTTGCCATAAACAAAAATTTCACACGCACGAAATTTTCTTAAAAATGTTGATTTTACCATTTCAAGGAAAGTTTTGTATCTATATATCGGACCAAAATTGCGATTACTATAGCCTTAAGGGGCTATATGGGATGAAAAATATATATGGGAGCTATATCTTACTTTAGACCGGTTTCTTCCAGTTCGCCCTTGGACCAAAAACAGATTTTATGGTAATCAGTCAACAAATGCGACCTATAACTTGATTACAAGAAAAAATTTACTGACAGCCAGATAAAAAGACGGACATAGCTGGTAGATGAATCTAAGCCGATAGGTATACTTAATCAAATTCTTCTCATTCTTACGTATTTATACAGTATTGAATTGAAGCGCCTAAAAGCATGCTTAAATTGCCAATAAAGTCATGGAGGCAGCATAAAGCAAAATACTAAACTGAAAATAATCCTAATTTCTACAAAATTTTTTAAAAACTAAAAGAAATTAAATATATGAAATAAAAAAAAATAAAAACAAAAAAAAAACAAGAAAGTTAAAAAAATAAAAGTAATTAATAAAATAAAATAAATAAAAAAAAAATAAAAATAAAATAAAAAAAAGAAAAAAAAAATAATGAAAAACAAATAAAAAAAAATATATATGTATAAAACATAAATATAATGAAAAACAAAAAATTAAAAAAAATAATATTAAAAAAACAAAAATAAAAAAATAAAATATTAAAAAAACAAAAATAAAATAAAACAATTAAATTAAATAAAAAAAAAATTAAATAAAAAAAAAATTAAATAAAAAAAATTTAATAAAATTAAAAAAAAAAATAATACATTTCTGTAGAAAATACAACTTCTACAACATTTTTATAGAAAATAAAATTTTGACAAAATTTTCTAGTTAAATAAAATTTTATTAAGATTCCATTGCAGGATATTGTCCGGCTTTAGACAGTTGTTTAATTATTTCTATTGAAAGAATAGCATAGCGAAAAACATTTAAAAGTCAGCAAAAAGTGTGTTGTTGCTAGAAGCATTTGACTGGTTTCCTGTATCGCGATTTCATTTTCGACAAAGATAAATCATCAGCAGGATATGTCAAATTGATCATGGTCCTTTACAAACATTCCAATTAGTTGTTGTTGCTAGAAGCATTTGACTGATTATCTTGTATGTATCTCGATTTAAATTTCGACCAAGAAATATCATCAGCGGGCGATGTCGAATGGATCATGGTCCTTTACAACCATGCTTTTAGGCGCTTCAATTCAGTAGATTGTAAAGAACACATCTGCATTTGAACAGACATTGTCCGCCGATGATATTTCTTGATCGAAATTGAAATCGCGATATGGGATAATCAGTCAAATGCTTCTAGCAACAACACAATTTTGCTGACTTTTAAATGTTTTTTGCTATACTAATCCTTGAATAGAAACGATTAAACAATGGTCTTAAGCCGGACAATATCCTGCAATGGAATCTCAATGAAATAAAATGTTACAAAATTTTCTAGAAAAATGTTATTCAAATTTTATCAAATTTCCTAGTGAAATAAAATTTTGACAAAACAGCTGACACGTTCTCCTACAATTACGCTAAGTATTGGGTTGCCCAATAAGTAATTTCGGATTTTTTAAAAGAAAGTAAATGCATTTTTAATAAAACTTAGAATGAACTTTAATCAAATATACTTTTTTCATACTTTTTTTCTAAAGCAACCTAAAGTAACAGCTGATAACTGACAGAAGAAAGAATGCAATTACAGAGTCACAAGCTGTGAAAAAATTTGTCAACACCGACTATATGAAAAATCCGCAATTACTTTTTGGGCAACCCAATATATGAGAACATAACCAGGTCTTTACTGGCACAAAAGCCAAAAACTGGCAACCCTGTTCTCCTCTCTTGTCACTACTTTTGACCGAGAAAATTTCCTCTCAATTTCTTTTTTTTTACAAAACAAATTGTTTACAAATGTTATCAATGTGACGATTATTAAAATATTTCATTTCATTGGGTAATTTGCTATCTTATCTTTTGCTCCTAATTAGTTTGGCAAATTGAATTGAACGAGAGTCATGCATGGCCATGTTATGAGTATAGGCGAATGAGAAGGTAGAGTTTATACATGCAGCGGCGGCAAATTTGTTTTTAATGAAACAAATAACGGATTATTTTCGTGATACATTGTTTTAATTGTAATATTTTGTTTACAACACTATGTGTAACATACTTACATACAACACGTGAACAGACCTACTATCTAAACATTTGCACTTGTTTCGTAATGGTATGCGTGGAAAAATTTGTATATACATTAGAGCTAATTTAAAACAAACTATAAGTGTATTCGGTGCAGGCCAACGTATCGCAGAGATTAGCGTGTTCATCTATGACGCTGAACGCCTGGTTTCAAATACTGGCGAGAACATCAGAAAAAAATGTCAGCGGTGCTGTTGAAGTTATATGGCATAACAGAAATCATGATCAAAGTGTTTGGAATAACCACACACTTGCTCTACTTTTATAAGTTCTTTGCTATGCTATTCTTTAAATAGAAACCATTGAATATGATCTCGAAATGAAAGGAGTTCAAAAAATCACGGAAAGATTTTAAAGATCAAAATAAAATACCGCAAACAGACTATCCGAACCAGCCCGCTGATGTGCTGTGGGTCAATGCGGCCTACGCACAAAAAAGCACTTGCAGTGACATTCAAAGAATGTTCAAATGTTGACGTGTTTATTGTTTTTAGCATTAATGATAAGTTTGTATCGGAATAGTGTAAAGTACGACTTTCTTCTCTCTTGCTGCGATAAAGAGAGTTGGAGGACTATCTATAGGGCACCTTAATCAATTTGGCAAAGGTGCTACACAGCGTAACAGAAATCATGATACACTATACAGTCAAAGTGTTTTGAATATAAACAAACACATGCAAACGATTGCCGAACGTCTGTGGACCGTAACCGGAAAGTATAATTTAGTAAAACCAAATGTTTACGTTCCGTTCTCGCTGATAAAATATTTGAAGCTTGAACAAATTTCAAAACCAAAATGTGTATTTAGAAAACGGATATTCAATAACAAGATCATCGTATACCCGGAGTCTATTCTGAGATTTCAAACTCTCCGCCACGCACTTCAATCTCACTGTCCACGAAGTGAATGCCTTGAGGGCTGTCCTACTGTTCACATAAATCCTAAATCTAGAAGACGGCAAATCCCTTCCTGGAATATCTTTTGCGGCTGTCGTTATGGCACAGAACTCTGCCTGAAAGAGAGTACACTTGGCCGACAGTCTCACCGACATATCGAAGTAGTGAGTCTCGTAGTATACCCTATCCGTTCCTTGGCTCCATCTTGGAGCCATCTGTGAAGACCGTCCTAAGACGAGTCTAGAAAACATCTTACTTATATCTCCGAGTGAAAAGGATCAGCTCTATCATCCTCAATTTTGTTGTAGCCCATCTCGACAGTGACCTTTCCATGATGTAGCTGATGAATTTCTGTCGTATTAGTAGCACAACGTAGTCTGCATATGTGATCATTCTCATGCCATCCCTGTTGAAATCGACCATGATATCGTTTATAACTATTTTCCAGAGAATCGGCGAGAAAACACCTCCCTGAGGCGTTTCCATTATTATCCATCTTCTGACTACACTATCTCTAAAATCCACGTTGATATTGCTGTCACGTAGCATACAGTCCGTTCACAGGGAGAAACTCGGGTAAATCTCCATGCGGCTTTGAGCGGTGATTGTCGATCCAACTCCTCGTTATTAAATGCCCTCTCAATATTCAGGAAGGCCGCCATCGCGTACTCCTTCAGTTAGAGAACCATCTCGACTCCTCGCATCATTGCGTGCATCCGACGTCAAAAACACCTCCCTGAGGTGTCATCCGACGTCAAAAACACCTCCCTGAGGCGTTCCCATTATTTCCCATCTCTTGACCACACTATATATAAAGTCCACGTTGATATTGCTGTCACGTAGCATACAGTCCGTCCACAGGGAGAAACTCGGTTGAATCTTCATGCGGCTTTGAGCGGTGATTGTCGATCCATCTCCTCGTTATTAAATCCCCTTTAAATTTTCAGGAAGGCCGCAATCGCGTACTTCTTCAGTTAGAGAGCCATCTCGACTCCTCGCATCACTGCGTGGAGGGCCGTTTTTTCGACCTGCCCTTAATGTTTGCATGAAGTTCTCTGACGTCAGACCCTCCCTCACCCTCAAATCTTTTTTTAATAAAATTGCTTTGTTTGAAATATCAAATGCTATGTTTTTAATAAACATAATCCTTACATTTACGATACATTTGTTCATATTTCAAACAAAACAATTTTTTAACAAAAAAGGTTTGAAGGTGAGATAGGGTCTGACGTCGAAGAATTTTCATCAAGCTCGTTCCGGTCCTTTGAGCAATCGCCGCGGGAACGTTATGGCCATTGGTTATTGAAAGACCCCAATAGATCGCCTTGTCTCATCGAGTATAACAGGCACTCAGTATTTAAGCAAGAGCCGTTGCCGGCCTCTCACTAAGACTCTCTCTTCGATACCGCTGATTGTCCGCGACTGCAATTTCAGCTACTCCGTATACGAAGTATTCCACTAACCGCAACCTGAGCTTCTCGTAATGACGATGAACACCAATCAAATTGGAGCTCAGAGTTTCAACTGACGTGGTGCCTATAATCATTTCGTTCCAGGTCGAAATCAGTATGTGTATATGGCGGCCCTCAAGGCCGTACGACAGCGCCTTGTAATTTCTTGTTATCACTTGTTCATTTATTTTTCACAACAGGTCAGACTGGCCACCTTTTCATGGTGTGGATAACCCACCAACCTTAATTATTAATAATAAATTTCACAGAGAAATCGTAGAATAGAAGAATGACAGTTCTCTAAACATACTTTTTTGGTTTTGAAATATCTTCAAACTTCAAATTTTATCAGTTGATACAAAGACGGAACGTAAATTTTGTTTTTACTGAATTATACTTTCCGGTTACTGTCGACAGACGTTCGGTGATCGTTTTCATGTCTTTTCATAAAGCAAAACAAAACAGCTGACACGTTTTCCTACATTTGCGGTATGTTTACGAGAGCCAGGTCTTTAATTGCCTCTTAACATTTACGATACATTTATTTTACATATACGAGCATAACCAGGCCTTATATTTCTTACCAAAATTTCCAAATTGAAATTATTTTCTATTTATAAGTATGTATTGTTTTTGATTGCTTTAAGATCATTTTAAAAGGCTGCTTATCACAATCCACCCTAATATACATATGGTGTTTTTAAAAATATTTGGTAATATTGGGCAAAGATTCTAATCAGTGCCTCTAAGCTGCCTAAATTATCAATATAAATACCATAAAAAGTTGTATTCTTGACATTGGCACAGAGCTGGTAATGATAAGGTGATGAATACATTTCAGAAGATTAGACAAAATGTTTTGACATATTCAAATTGTTTTAAATTTAAAACAATGATTAAAATAATTTTCAAAGCATCTCTTAGTAATGAAACCTTGCCATAGTTGTTTTGAATTTTTTTTGATGTAAATAACTTTCCTTAATAAAAGCTGACTTTTAGTAGCAATGTAATTGTAAATGTGCATCATAGTATGGCATGACTATGATGCTGGCTCTTCCAATTTCGTAGAATGACAGTAAAAATGTACCTAAGTGAAACAATGCATTACTTATGTGAATTAAAAACGTATTACAATCATTTATTTTAAATAACTTTGCTTTAAAACTTTCAAAGAATACTTAACGAATGTTTAAAGTTTAGTCTCTAAATTACAACGGGATAAAAATAACTACATAAAGGAGAGAAGTGGAGTAGAGAGAGTAGTTGAGTGAAGAGATTTGTTGTAAAAGAGCATATGCAAAGAGTATGAAAATAACAGATACATTTTTGTGCTCTCAATATTTTACAGCAAATGTCAAACATATAGATGTCGGTAATTGCAAGGCGTATTTATCAGAGGGCCGCATCAACCCAGCTGAGAAAATTTGATAAGAGCTCAGTTTTTAATTCGCCGTACAAAAATATAAACTTCAAATAAATATTTTATAAATTGTGTTTGCTGCTGTTATGGTTTTTAAAACTAGGGTATATAATGGCACGTGTCTAGCAACCTTATTCACTATAAGTTTCACTTTTAGGAACTTAGGTCTATTGTGTCGCCCCGAAACATTCAAAAAGCGAAAGATTGAATAATACTAGGAGTCAGGATTCACTGAATAAGGTTAAGCCAAGCGATCAGCCGATATACTTTTTTTTAATATTTGGCAGTACTTGGCATTGAGGATGTCAACTTGTTCTCTTTTTACATTCATTCTTTGTTTACGTTTTCTCCTATATGATGACATTTTCAATCGTCAGATTTGACATCCTTAATGATGTTTATGGGGCCTATCCAGTTTGTGTTTTGCATGTGACCTAACCTTCTATTAGTGAATCCTGACTAGGAGTTAACATGCATGACAAAACGGCCAGGCAGTCTGGAGAAGCTCCCTCTAATATGCTAAAGCTATAATAGTCAAGAATTGTGTAGCATTAATCCTGCACCTACTCTCGCAATTTCAGGGCAGTCTCACAATAGGTGCTCGACCGCCTATGACTCCTCATCCCCACAAATCAAGCTTAAGTCCGCCATGTGACCAGCGAAAGGTCAAAGTCTTGACACTGCATTACCTAGTATTTTGGCAGCATACTATATACACTCTGAACGGCCACACACCATGATGAAAACGTCATCCTCGTAGCCAACAAACGTTAACTGCCTTTTTCAAATGACCTGAAAATACGACAGCCTACTTGTGGTGATTAAGCTCTAATCACAATCTTCCTTTTGAGCCATTTGTTAGCATTCACTTGGTAGCTTTTTTCGGTTACAATAACCTTACGAAAACTATTGGGTTGCCCAAAAAGTATTGCGGATTTTTTAAAAGAAGGTAAATGCATTTTTAGTAGAACTTTGAATGAACTTTAAACAAATATACTTTTTTTACACTTTTTTTCTAAAGCAAGCTAAAAGTAACAGCTGATAACTGACAGAAGAAAGAATGCAATTACAGAGTCACAAGCCGTTGAAAAAATTGGTCAACGCCGACTATATGAAAAATCCGCAATTACTTTTTGGGCAACCTGCCATCTTGGTGGTTTTGTGAGTTGTTGTTTTAGCCACATTTTCATGTGGAGTTGGCGATCCTCGTCAGGCTTCTGTAGATGAGCAAGCTCGTTCCGGGCCCAAGGACCGATCGCTGCTGGAATAGGGTGGCCATTGGTTATTTAAAGCCGCCAATAACTCGCCTTGTCATATCGAGCATCATAGGCACTCAGTATTTATGCAACAGTCGGTGCTGCCTGTCACTGAGACTCTCCGCTTAATACCGCTGATTGTCCGCGACTGCCGTTGCAGCAACTCCGTATGGAGCATTCCACTATCCGTAACCTGTGGATGCACCCGGTAGCTCGCAGCTAAGCTTCTCGTGACAGCAATGAACACCACGCAAATCGGACCTTAATGTTCCAGCCAGTTTTGTGGGTAAGCCTCTGGAGCTAATTGAAATTTCGAACATTTTTAAATATGTGTTTTCTTGCTTGACACTCAAAAATTAGTAAACTTCTTTCTGCTTGCTCTGATTGGTCGAAGCAAATTTCCCGAAAATTTTAAATGTCTGGGCCTATATGCCCTGTTTACAATTTTTAACATATCAAGTTCCCAAAAAAGGTGCTTTGTTGTAGCTATTCGCCGATGCGGCCACATTATTAAATACGCCTTGGGTAATTGTTTTATTTTTCTTCAAAACAAGCAGCTCTGCCAAAAAAAATTAAACAAGTAAAAGCGTGCTAAGTTCGGCCGGGCCGAATCTTACATACCCTCCACCATGGATCGCATTTGCCGAGTTCTTCCCCGGCAACTCTTCTTAGGCAAAAAAAGATATAAGAAAAGATTTGCTCTGCTATTATTATATTATTAAATGTTGGAGACCTATGTAAAATGTCAGTCAATTCGAATAAGAATTGCGCCCTTTGGGGGCTTCAGAAGTAAAATAGAGAGATCGATTTATATGGGAGCTGTATCGGGCTATAGACCGATTCAGATCATAATAAACACGTATGTTGATGGTCATGAGAGGATCCGTAGTACATAATTTCAGGCAAATCGGATAATAATTGCAACCTCTAGAGGCTCAAGAAGTCAAGATCCCAGATCGGTTTATATGGCAGCTATATCAGGGTATGAACCGATTTGAACCATACTAGGCACAGTTGTTGGATATCATAACAAAACACGTCGTGCAAAATTTCATTCCAATCGGATAAGAATTGCGCACTCTAGAGGCTCAAGTAGTCAAGACCCAAGATCGGTTTATATGGCAGCTATATAAGGTTATGGGCCGATTTGAACCATACTTAGCAAAGTTGTTGGATATCATAACAAAACACGTCGTGCAAAATTTCATTCCAATCGGATAAGAATTGCGCACTCTAGAGGCTCAAGAAGTCAAGACCCAAGATCGGTTGATATGGCAGCTATATAAGGTTATGGACCGATTTGAAACATACTTAGCAAAGTTGTTGGATATCATAACAAAACACGTCGTGCAAAATTTCATTCCAATCGGATAAGAATTGCGCACTCTAGAGGCTCAAGAAGTCAAGACCCAAGATCGTTTGATATGGCAGCTATATTAGGTTATGGACCGATTTGAACTATACTTGGCACAGTTGTTGGAATTCATAACAAAACACGTTGTGCAAAATTTCATTCCAATCGGATAAGAATTGCGCACTCTAGAGGCTCAAGAAGTGAAGACCCAAGATCGGTTTACATGGCAGCTATATCAGGAAATGAACCGATTTGAACCATACTTGGCACAGTTGTTGGATATCATATCAAGACCCAAGATCAGTTTATATGGCAGCTATATCAAAACATGGACCGGTATGGCCCATTTGCAATACCAACCGACCTACACTAATAAGAAGTATTTGTGCAAAATTTCAAGCGGCTAGCTTTACTCCTTCGGAAGTTAGCGTGCTTTCGACAGACAGGCGGACGGACATGGCTAGATCGACATAAAATGTCGCGACGATCAAGAATATATATACTTTATGGGGTCTCAGACGAATATTTCGAGTAGTTACAAACAGAATGACGATATTAGTATACCCCCATCTTATGGTGGAGGGTATAAAAATATCAAATTTACAGCAAAAAAAGGAACCATACACATATTGGAAGCTACGCCTGCCAAAACCCTATATGAGTGCATTACGCCATAGTTTCCTCCACGGGAAAGGACATAATGCATATTCCGAAAATGTAAATGATGCAAACTGCATGCCATTGAGAGCAGAATTTTGCTTGCGGCATATTCTTAAATAATTCTTATTTATCTCTATTCACAAGCGCCGCCTACCAGTCTATGCTCAAATTCTTTATCTATATGTAATTTATCTATGCATATGTAGTTAAATATAGAGTTGCCGGTTTTTACCTTTACTGATGTTTACAAAATACAGTCTGGCATTCCAAATTCATACCAGACAATTTTACTAGAAGCAATTTTCAGTTTATAGGTCAGAGATGAGAGGGACGTGTCTCTTTCCATTAAGTTTTCAATATTTTCATTTTTTTCAAGTCTAATTTATATCAATTTGCTGCTACACAGGCAATCCTCTATGTTAAACAGACTAAAAGCGAAAAAAATGCGTAGTAATCAAAGTAACTACAAAGCATGTGGGGAAAAAGAAACGCAAATGTCTAAAAAACCTCCCATCATTTGAGAGTAAATAATAAAGCGCGAAATGTCAACTCTCAATGGGTCAACAAATATCCACAACACCCCAGACCAACAAAAGCGGGGCAACTCAAACATATGCCTGCATGTATTCACTTGAATAGGCAGACAGGCAGTGCGACAAGAGTTCTCAGTCGTAAATTAAACAAATCCATATTCTATATGATTTGTATGAAGTGTGATGGGGAAAAATGAAATACTAGCATGCGTTACATGGCCATTGGTGATAGCAACTATTTTTAGTTCATAGTCAGCAAAGGAATGCGAAATTTAAGAATTGTTACTTGCCCTCTGATGAGGTCGTCTCATTTGCGTGGGTAGATATTTAAAATTAATGGGATGACTTGGTAAAAAAACACATTAACTTAAACATAAATCACAAATTGGTTTCTGTTTTTTTTTTATTTATTATTAAATTTGGATTGACTTTAAAAATGTTTTCATTCATAATGACATTTCAATGCCATGGCAGGCGGTTCAATGCACTGAATTGACCCAATGGAGTGTTTTGTCAATTTTCGTCTTGGAAGAGGAACATCTCGCAGTGCATTTTTTACATGTTTTTGGTCCGTGCCGGGATTGGGCAAACCACAAAACCCTGAGGTATAACCGTTGCAGGGATTGAGTAAATTTTTGGAAGCGATCTGCCTTGCCAATTATACGGGACTATAAGCATACCAACTCCGTTGCATGGTGCTATGCCAACATAGTCTGCAGTGGATCAATGGACTGCAAGGCAAATTTGTTGAATTATGGAGAATATAATAGTGAATTGGAAGAAAGTAATAGTTGCTCAGATCCAGGAAACGAAGCTGACCGACACATGAAGATTGCACGGTTGCCAAGTGCTGTGTAAGTAGTGGTGGTGGTCTGCTTTCTTGATTCATCATACAGAACAATATAGAATATGTGGGGTTAGCAGTCAAATTTGAAAGGCAGCAGTAGAGCTATACAATGTGTATATACAAGAATTGCTATATTAATTTCTAGCCTAATCATGAAAATGTAAAATTTATCATCAATAAGCAAAAGCCTGCAATCGGCAAGGTTGAATTTTATATCCTCCACCAAGGATCACATTTGTCAAGTTTTTTTCCCGGTATCTCAGTTTAAGGCAAACAAAGGAAAAAGGAAAAGAATTGCTATGCCATTATCATGGCAGAAACCGTAGTACAAAATTTCAGCCAAATCGGATAAGAATTGAGCCCTCTAGTGGCTCATGAAGTCAAGATCCAAGATCGGTTTTCGTGGCAGCTATATCAGGAAATGGACCGATTTAAACCATATTTAGCACATTTGTTGGAAGTCGTAACAAAACACGACAAACAAAATTTCAGGCAAATAGGATTAGAATTGCGACCTCTAGTGTCTTACGAAGTCAAGATTCAAAATCGGTTTACATGGCGGCTATATCTGGTTATAGACCGATTAAGCCATATTTGGCACAGTTCTTAAAAGTTATAACCATGCAAATTGCAAATTTTGCCCATGAACATTCCACTAAGGAACAGGGGCAAACTTCTCACATATCAATGAGTGCAGCCCGATTCAAGTTTAAGCTCAATGATAAGGCACCTCCTTTTTATAGCCGAGTCCGAACGGCGTGCCGCTGTACGACACCTCTTTGGAGATAAGTTTTACATGGCATAGTACCTCAGAAATGTTGTCAGCGTTAGGAGAGGAAAACAAACCATATCATGCAAAATTTTCGGCCGAATCGGATAAGAATTGCGCCTTCTAGTGGCTCAAGAAGTCAAGATCCCAAATCGGTTTACTTGGCAGTAATATAAGGTTATGGACCGACATAAACCATATTTGGCAAGGTTGTTTTAAGTCATTACAAACCACATCATACGAAATTTCAGCCGGATCGAATAAAAATTGCGCCCTCTAGTGGCTCAAGAATTCAGGATCAAAGATCGATATTATGGCATCTAAATCAAAGCATGGACCAATATGGCCCATTTACAATCCCAACCGACCTACACCAATTAGAAGTATTTGTGCAAAATTTCAAGCGGCTAGCTTTACCCCTTCGAAAGTTGGCGCGCTTTCGACAGACGGAATGTCATGACGATCAAGAACATATATACTTTATATACAAACGGAATGACGAAGTTAGTAACCCCCATCCTATGGTGGAGGGTATAAAAATGGTTTTTTTGTTGTTTTTCAAAGTATCCTTCAGCCTGCTATATATACACTTTTACGTGCGCTAAAACCAATTGTCGGAGTGGAGGTGGCGATCCACGTCAAGCTTTTATAGGCAATTGGTCTATACGACCGATCGCCGTGAGAACATTATGGCCATTGATTATTTAAAGGCGCCAATAACTCGCCTTGTCGTATCGAGCATCATAGGCACTCAGTATTTAAGCAAAAGCCGGTGCCCCTCGGCCTTTCACTGAGACTCTCCGCTCGATACCGCTGATTGTCCGCGTTTAGTTTATCCCTGTTCCATAATAAAATGTTTATGGCCAAATTTTCCGAGCTCCGTATACCGAGTAGCAGCAGCTGCGGTCGCATACAATCAGCGGTATCGATTGGAGAGGCTCAGAGAGAGGCCGGGCGGCACCTGCTTCTGTTTCAAACCGAAATTTTCTGTTTAATATTTTCTTGATGATTTAATACGATTTATTATGTGAACGTAAAAGATTCTAAAAATTACTCGCTTTAATCCTTAGGTGTCCTTTGACGCGAGAAATATCCTGTTACCATATGGCAACGCCCGGGCTGTTAAGATGCAATTTTTGTGGAATTGCAAATTTTGACCATGAACATTTCATTATGGAACAGGGGCACTCACATATCACTGAGCGCTGTTCGATTCAAGTTTTTGAGCTCTATGATAATGGACTGAGTCCGAACGGCGTGCCGCAAAACGACAACTCTTTGGGGAGAAGTTTTTACATGCTAAAGTACCTCACAAGTGTCGCCAGAAATAGGAGGATATAACCAGCGATGAAAATATTTTTTGATGTTCTCGCCAAGATGTCAACTCAGGCGTTCAGCATCATAGGCCTATATGTTAACCTCTGCACTATGATAGTCGCCTATACCAGGCGAATTTTTTTATCCGATTTCGATGAACTTTAAAAAAGTGAATTCTGTTATATTCCTTGAAATTTGTGCTGAGTATGCTCCAGATTTAGATTGGGAAGCATCGTAGCATATGCTCCTAGGACGCTGAACACCTAGGTTCGAATCTTGGCAAGAACATCAGCAAATTTCCGCAATTCCAAAAACCTGCACGGTAACAGCCCTGGTGTTGCCATATAGTAACTGGATATTTCTCGCTTCGTAGGACAACCTAGGATTAAAAGCGAGTCTATTTTAGAATCGTATACGTTCAAATGTGGCCAGCATTAGGAGAAAATAATCACCGCTGAAAATTTTTGTTTGATATTCTGTGTCAGTGCCAAGGCAGATATGCTAACTTGTGCGCTAAAACTTCAGTGGAAACAAGATCATTTGAAAATTTCACCGTAGTCGCTTTATTACAAACGGTTAAAAATTGTGCGATCTAGGGGCTCATGAAGCCAATTCGGGAGACGGTTTAATATAGAAGCTTTATCAACTTATAGACCGATTTGGAGTATTTTCGACATGGGCATTGGAGGTTATTTCAGAAGTCATCGTATTGGGTTGCCCAAAAAGTAATTGCGGATTTTTTAAAAGAAAGTAAATGCATTTTTAATAAAGCTTAGAATGAACTTTAATCAAATATGCTTTTTTTACACTTTTTTTCTAAAGCAAGCTAAAAGTAACAGCTGATAACTGACAGAAGAAAGAATGCAATTACAGAGTCACAAGCTGTGAAAAAATTTGTCAACGCCGACTATATGAAAAATCCGCAAGTACTTTTTGGCCAACCCAATACAATATTTCAGCTAAACCGAATGATATTGCAGTCCCATAATGGGCGAATGCAGCAGTTTGCCACACATCTCCATTGCATCACCGGGTCTAACAAATGACATATCCGGACAACCCCTCATTACATTGGAATCAGACCACCTGCCTATATTTCTTCTATTCCCCTCCATCCGACTAAATAGCCTCTGAAGAGCGGACGTACAAGATGAGAAGAAAGCTGATTGGAGTGGCTACAGAAAGTACACTAATCGATGCTTAAGGGAATTACCAACTCATTCAAATGTAGATGAGACCACATTAATGCAGCAACCACTCGTTGTATTCCAACCGATGGAATACCCTAGGTGAGGTCCAATTTGCCGGCGCAGCAACTCGATAGACATTTTCTAACCTACTGCAAGCTTTTGTTTTCAAATTTTTTAAGTAACCTTGCCTAGCGTTGAACATCACATTTGAATATCACAATTGAAAATATTTTATTGGTACCAAAAGCACAAAAAGAATTAAGACATCATCATGTTGGGCATTGCTAAACAATTGGTAAACTCCTATCCAAATTCTCTGGCAAATAGAGCTATTATTGTGCGAAATTATAAAGGAGGTGTTCCCGGCTGCGTAAGTTAAACCACAAAATGTTTTCCCATATCCTTCTGTAATCATTTTTCTATTTCTCAGAATTTACCATTTAAACTGGACAACCCCTATAGATTTACCGTGTTCTACTTAGTAGCCGGCATAATTGGGTTTGGTGCTCCTTGGTTAGTTGTTATGCATCAAATGTTACGGCCTTATAATTATGAATGAATTCAATGGAGTTTAATTCTTTATAGACTCGTTTTTTCACCTTGTTTGAGAAATAAATGACTTTTTTGGGGGGGTAGTCATATTGATGACTATTCACATATGGTATTTAATCTTGGTATACATTTGAGCGATGATGACATGCATATAAATAGTACAAAAATACTTTATTTGGAAACGCAATTTAATATTATATTGTTGTAGTGAAGTTTCCCACAGTGGCTGTTTTGCACTGTTATTGATAAATAGCAATTGGCTGAAGTGATAAAAGAATATGAAGTACGGATGTGCTAATAACGGATTGAAGTTGTCCTCATTTTGTAACCAAAATCCCACAATTTATGATTCTGCTAATCACCACATCAGTTCCCTACCAACGAGAACCGTAATTAGAGCTGGCAAACTATCAATAATCGTAACATTCGGTATTTTCGATACTTCTAATAATAAATATCGATAGTTTCGATACTATTGTTTATTTCCCATCACCTATAATTCAAACGAAAATGAGAAGTAAAAATCAGGAAATCGATTTATATAGAAGCAATATAATGCAGCCGAATAAACCCTAAATTAATAAAGTCAGTTGGAAGTCATGAGAGATATCATTGTACAAAATGAATCAAAATTGCGCCTTCTATAGGCGCAATGTATCTTAAAGAATACATTCAATGACGATTCGCTTATTTTTGTTCAATTTTGCTAAAAAAAATTAACTTTGACGATAGCATCGTTAAGAAAAATATCAATCGATATTCAGACAAAAATAAAATATCGATTTTTTGCCAGCCATCGATATTTTGCCAGCTCTTACCGTAATAGCCCATATGGGTCAAGTTCTTTACAGGGTTTTTCTTTATTGACAGAAACTAAAAATGGAAGAAAGGAGGGCAGGAAGGAAATACAAGCAATAAGTGGATAAAAAATGACCTTTTGTAGTTGTTGAAAAAAAACTTTGTTTGAATGTTGGCAACCATAGCTGAAATCATCGTGCGAAACTTCAGTCAATTCCGATTAAAATTGGTCTCTCAAGAAATAAAATCGGGAGATGAGTTTTTGTTTTAGATATTGTGCAAAATTTCAGCCAATTCATATAAGAATTGTGCTCCCTAGGGGCTCAAGAAGTACAATCGTGAGTTTGGTTTATATGGGAGCTATATCAGGTTATAGTCCCATTCAGAGCATACTTGACATGGATGTTGGAGGTCATAGCAAAAGTCATTGTGTAATTCAAATAAGAATTGCCCAATCAAGGGGCTCAAGAAGTTATATTGATGGATCTATTTATATAGGGGCTTTAACTAAATGGAGGGCACCGTAGCGCAGAGGTTAGCATGTCCGCATATGACGCTGAACGCCTGGGTACGAATCCTGGCAGGAAGATCAGAAAATTTTTCAGCGGTGCTTATCCCCTCCTAATGCTGACGACATTTGTGATGTACTTTGCCATGTAAAACCCCAAAGAGGTATCGCTCTGCGGCACGCCGTTCGGACTCAGCTTTAAAAAGGAGGTCCCTTATCATTGGGCTTAAAATTGAATCGGACAACACTCATTGATATGTGAGAAGTTGGTCAAATCGCAGGCAGATAGTCTGTTCAGAGAGTCCAGAGTTCAAATTGGAAATTCGATTTAAAGATGAGCTATGTATATTTTATGTACGGATTTGGACTATACTCATTATGAATGCTGCAAGTCGTCCGTAGCGCAGAGGTTTACTTGTCCGACTTTGAAGGTGAACGTCTAGGTTCAAATCCTGGCAAGAATATCAGAAAAAAATGAGCGGTGGTTATACTCTCCTAATGCTTGTCTTATTTGTGAGGCACTACGCCATTGAAAACGTTCGAACGATAAAAACGGAGGTCCCTTATCACTGAGCTTAAACTCGAATCGGACAGCATTCATTGATATGTGAGAAGTTTGCCCCTGACCCTTAATAGAATTTTCATGGGCAAATTTCCATTTGCATAACAGAACGCCATATGTCATTTAGAATAGGAGTAAATCATTGTATCAAAAAGAAGGTCGGTTTATACATGAACTATTTATAAACAGGATCTCATTTGGTCCATTTTAGCAATCCCAAACTACTTAATTACATATGTACATCATTAAAAAGTATTCGTACACAATTTGCAGTAAATAGATTTGGGAAGAAAGCTATCAACAGGCAGATACTGGAACTGTGTGTATTCGAAAGCACTGACACATGGAAACCCGACTACATAATTGATTATGTGATTAAGGCGTCAAACCTACTAATTCTGTATACTTTTCTGAATGTTGCTTCATACTGGACATATTTACACAACTTCTAAACATGTCCTGGCACGGGATAACCATGAGTTGAAACTTTGAGCTCTGATCTGTGAGGTGTTCATCGTTTTCATGGGCACATATGGGAAAAGCTGGAATAATGAATTAATCATCTTTTTTCTCTTTATAAAAGATGTGACGTGAGCCATAAGACCCGATTTAATAAGCCGTCTCATCATAGCAACTCAGAGATATGTACGAAAAATTTAATAAAAAATTAATTTTGGAATAAATATGCAATTCTTTCGATTAAAGTGAACTCTAATTTAATCGAAGAAACATGTAGACAAATGTTTAAAAAAAAGTACAATGCATATGAGAATACACGCCGATTAGAGCGCGATCTATTCGTATTTGGCATATGTAAGGCAAGTCTTCTGGATACTGAAAGTGACACCACATATGAAACTCACATATCGTGTAACCCGGCACGGGATAGCTGTGGGCACCACACAAGCTGGAACATTGAGGTCCGATCTGTGTGGCGCGTCCACAGGTTGTGGATAGTGGAATGCCCATACGGAGTAGCTGCAACAGCAGTCGCGGATAATCAGCGGTATCGAGTGGAGAGTCTCAGTGAGAGGTCGGATGATGCTCGATATGGCAAGTCAATTTATTGGGGCCTTTTAATAACCAATGGCCATCCTGTTCCCGCGGCGATGGGTCCTTTGGGTCGGAACGAGTTTGCTCACCTATAGCAGCTTGACGAGGATCGCCACTACAACATGGAAATGTGGTAACAACAACAACAACATATCGTATGATGCCAACTTAAATGGGGTTTAAGAATATTCCATCAATCACTACCTTATATGTCACAACATGTTGAATTCAATGCGACATTATCATACTGATCGAATATAATCCTTGCTGGGGGCCTGTCACCCAATGCCGGTGATGAAAAAGACCACAACTACTTTGGCTCAATTGATAACCGAATATCTGCCCTGCATGCAACACAGGGTCGCATGACACCAATAGGAGCTGGGCGAGGATCGCTACCCCCGCATACAAATCTGGCTACAACAACAACAATTATATATTTCCATGCTCAGCGGAAAGATATGATCGAGCTGCAGTCACTGTGAACCACTCTAATCGAGTTATATCAGTGGACCATAGCCCAGGGTCGGAATAAACCGATCAGTATACTTACTTACAGCGATCGTGGCTACAACAAAAGCTTTCAACAGACTTCAGTAAACTAGGAAGGCCTGGTCTATTATGTGATGCTTCTGTTGATCAAAGTGTTGGAAAAGTAGAACCTGGCTTTCATTTATTTCAAAATATGTAATGTAAGGCCATCAGGCCTATTAAGCAATTACACAATTACCTCTACACAATATGGTAGAGGCCTTTATCGTCAAACACAAAATTATTAAACCTGTTTCGCTGGCATCAAACCACCTCCCTGATGAAATTTTTAAAATTTATCTTCAAACATAGCCGGCGCTTTCAGGCTGAATATATAAAACCGCTGTTTATTGAAAGAGTGAGGCTAATCTTTGGTTTTTTTATTTCTCTCCAATTTTCTAAATTGGCAACTCTGGATAAAGTTTCTAACTGTTATTTTTTCCACATAAGCAAAACAAACAAATAAAACACAATTCGATTAGAATAAAAGTGAATATTTACGCCATTGTCTTAATCGAGTTTAAAATAAGTAAAACTTAGTTAAAATATGATAAAGCCGATAAAATTGCTTTAATTTTTCGGGCTGTAAACAAAAACAAACATCGATTTCCGATAGTCGCATACAATAAGACTTTTTGTTGTTTTTTATGTATTAACTACTGATAAATTTACTTTAGGTTATAAGGGACCACCCTAATTTAGAATTTGTATGATATAAAAGTCAGCAAATATAGTAAATTATATATAAGCCTTTATATTGATATTTAGTAACTCAAAATAAAAGCAAAACACAAAATGAAAATAAAAGAGCCAAGACAAACAAAACAAAATAACAACCAAAATAAATAGAAATTTACACATCATGAGAACAAAACCTGGAGTAAATGGACGGCACTAAAGGAGTGGGGAGAAATACATGGGGAAAACAAATTATACACATAAACGGAGGGAAGAAGTAACAGTCAGGGTTAAAAATAATAAAAAAAAAATATATATACAATAATTTAATTAACATATGCATGTAAATTGCTATCTCGATTGGAGTATAAACAATGATGAATGGTATGGGGAATTTTTTAATGGAATCTTATGTAGGTACAACAAAAAAAAGAATTAACACAGCTGCAAACACACAATCAGACATAGGCATATTCCATATGTTAAAGCACAGTTACACACAGGAGACACGGTGAACGTACGATGGTGAGGTGTATTTTGTGTTGTTAAGAAAACTTTTTTTATGCTCACAGGCGCTGAAGAGGAGGGGAATGAACAAAGGATTGTTGGACATTACACTGCACAAAGGATTTGAGTAGGTATATATATATATTAAAAAGGGATTCATATGGTTTTTTTTTTAAATCAATCATATAATTATTAGTTTTTGTCGAATTGAAAAAAAAAATTACTTGTTACGTTGCAGCAACATATTGTCCTTCTTCTCAAACACTTTTTGTGGCACAATAACTTTTAATCAAATTTATTTAATTCAATATTTCCTCCGTCTAGAAAAATAATTGCACAGACCACACGATGAATAGAAAATTTTTGCACACACTTGAATGGTTGGATGGGATTGTTCGCTTGCACTCACTGAGCTACTTCAATAGACCAACTGCGGCAAATATTCGTTGCAAAAACAAAAATTGTACGTTGTTCTCTTCTTTCTCCCGTTAATTTATCACTTTTTTTTGACAATGCAAATATACAGTGGCTCTCTCAGCTAAGTCAAGTGAAAACAAAATAGAATTGGAGTAATTACACGCATGAAGTAGTAGTTCCTAAAATCTTTTTTTTATTGGGCAAATAATTTCTTGTTGAGATTATATTTTCTTATAAGATCATTGGTTTAAATTTCATAGCATATTCGTTCTTGTTTGTTCTTTTCACATATCTTTACGCACACACATCATCAGCTGTAAACCACTGTACATACATATTTGCGCTAAGTACTCAACAGCAGCGGCGCCAACAGCAACAACAACTAAGAGAATATTTTATCCCAAATACAAATCAGAAAATCATGGATCAAGGGGTGGTGGCGTTGGCACACATTTGCTACCACACTGCTCATAGAATAGTAGAAAATAATACCAAAATAATCAAACAAAAAAAGATAAAAAAAATATATTGCTATTTGTTGCTCTTGCGAAATGTGCGACGCCGCCTTTTGTTGTTTTTATTTCACTCTCGATGTACTTGGTATATTCAATTTTACATTTAATTATAAACTTATTAATAGAAAAATTTACTTGTTTTGGTTATTAAAAAGAGCCAACTGGTTCTATTTCTTTTTTATATAAGTTTAAGCGTTAGAAAATTATTTTTTTTAAATCCACTTCACAAATATTTGTTGTAATTTACACACTTGGAGTTTCTCTCGCAACTAAACTAAGGCAAAGAAGATAAAAGAAAGAGCAGAGTTCTTAGCCGCAGTACAATTTTCTGACGGCGCCACATGGCTGCTGTTTCCTTTCTATCAGCTGTTTCTTGGTTATATACCTAAAAGGGGTAATAACACGTTAAGACGATTTGCAAATGAATGTACCTCTACACAATTGCAGTGTTTTATTTTAGAACTAAATGGTGCTTATCACGATTAATCGGTTCTTAACATCTGTTAACGCAATTTTGCAATGACATTTTATCCAGAACATTTGCACTGGATAGGGCTAAATTATTTAAAACACAGCAAATGAAAAAGCTGTTGGTATATTTTGAGAATTCATTGGAAACACAGGAAAATAAGCAGATAATAACATTTTCCACAAAATATAAACTATTCATACAGGTTTTGCAGGATTCACTGAATAAGGTTAATCTAACTTGTTCTCTTTCTACATTAATTCTTTGTTAACGATTTCACCTATTTCATGACATTTTCAATCGGCCGATTTGACATCCTTAATGATGTTAATGGGGCCTATCCACTTTATGTTTTCGCAAGTGACCTAACCTTATATTAGTGAATCCTGAGTCACATGCGAAAATATAAAGTGGATAGGCCCCATGAACCTCATTAAGGATGTTAAATCTGCCAATTGAAAATGTCATCATATGGAAGTAAACGTAAATAAAGAATGAATGTAAAAAGAGAACAAGTTGACATCCTCAAAGCCAAATACTGCAAAAAATTAAAAAAATGTATGTCGGATGATCGGTTAGCTTAACCTTATTCAGTGAATCCTGTTAAGAGGTATAGCTTAAGGTGGAGTTACATTCTATGCACACGCAATAAAAATGCAACTCTGACGTATAATTCAACTCTGATGTTTAACTTTTGCGCGTTGTTTTTGTGGTTTGTTTGCAGAGTTTAAAGCGCGCGCATAGTATATAACTCCACCTTTGCTTGCTGACCGCCATAGCAGTGAACTTGAGAGAAGGATGTCAAACACTCACGGTGTGCAACAGGCATGGAAAATACAACGTTTTAAATAGTACTCAGGATTCACTAATAGAAGGTTAGGTCACATGCAAAAACACAAAGTGGATAGGCCCCATAAACATCATTAAGGATGTCAAATCTGACGATTGAAAATGTCATCATATAGGAGAAAACGTAAACAAAGAATGAATGTAAAAAGAGAACAAGTTGACATCCTCAATGCCAAGTACTGCCAAATATTAAAAAAAAAGTATTTCGGCTGATCGCTTGGCTTAACCTTATTCAGTGAATCCTGAATAGTACTAAAAAAGACACTTTTTGGACCGAAAGAATACTATTTTAATGTTCAAATATTGAGTCAAGTACCTAAGGGGAACGCTCCAAACCAAAACCCGACAAAATTACATATACATAGATCAATAGGTACAATATGGGATCTAAATGAAAGGTAATTGGGAGTAAAACCCGATTCTCATACAGCTTTCTAGAAGTTAAATAAGTCATATAAGGCAACTCGTGCATAAAGATATTGCCTTATTAAAATTCCAAACTAACTCCATACGGCAAATTCGACAGTCGGACGGACATGATTCGACCGAATTACAAGTGAATTTCCCTATTTTATCGTAATGCTTTTTCTAAATTAAGAACTACTCGTATGCAAAAAAAAAAACAAAAAAAATAAAAGATCGAAAACATCCGAAAGGTCGAATTTCCATTGCAGAAAAATACGAATGTCTACGTCTAAGGAGCCATACTGATCTGACATGGCGAGAGTGTTAATTTGAAGTTCACACCAAGACTGGTTGGTGACGCTTGTGAATATCGATAAATGAGAGTTATCTAAGAACATGCCTCAAGCAGAACTCTGTCCTCAATGGCAAGCTGTATGTGTCGTTTACATTTTCTAAATATCCATCCTTCTTTAATTTAATTCCTTTTTGCTGTAAATTTGAAGAAAAATAAAATAACTAACGAAACCTATGAATAAACTTGACATTTGATGTCAAGAATAGTAGTTAAGACTCATATAGTTTTAATGTCAGATATCGTTAGTAAGAATAGGCCCATATTTCAGTTATACCTTAGTTGCAAGTAGTGGTCAACAGGTGTCGTTGGTCAAAGTGGACCCAATCTTTTTTAACGATTTTCCTCAAATTTGATATTTTAAGTGGAAAGTTGCATCTGTGAGCTCTTAAATATATATATTCATCGATTAATAAAGGGTGATTTTTTTGAGGTTAGGATTTTCATGCATTAGTATTTGACAGATCACGTGGGATTTCAGACATGGTGTCAAAGAGAAAGATGCTCAGTATGCTTTGACATTTCATCATGAATAGACTTACTAACGAGCAACGCTTGCAAATCATTGAATTTTATTACCAAAATCAGTGTTCGGTTCGAAATGTGTTCAAATTTTGACAAATTTTGTTCAGAGATGAGGCTCATTTCTGGTTGAATGGCTACGTAAATAAGCGAAATTGCCGCATTTGGAGTGAAGAGCAACCAGAAGCCGTTCAAGAACTGCCCATGAATCCCGAAAAATGCACTGTTTGGTGTGGTTTGTACGCTGGTGGAATCATTGGACCGTATTTTTTCATAGATGCTGTTGGACGCAACGTTACGGTGAATGAACACATTTCGAACCGAACACTGATTTTGGTAATAAAATTCAATGATTTGCAAGCGTTGCTCGTTAGTAAGTCTATTCATGATGAAATGTCAAAGCATACTGAGCATCTTTCTCTTTGACACCATGTCTGAAATCCCACGTGATCTGTCAAATACTAATGCATGAAAATCCTAACCTCAAAAAAATCACCCTTTATATGTGTACATTTTACAGATTATGTGAAAGTGGTTCCATCCCAAAGACTACAATGCCATCTATGCGTCTAAAATTATACCTTTTTGACTTTTTCAAATGCTGTATCTTTACGTATTGTATGTCTTTGGCAGGCGGGTTGAATTTTTATTGAGAATGTGGTTGTTGTCTATACTTAGTAAGTGTGGTGCGTATATCAGCTAAGCTAAATGCGAGTTGCCAACTAATGTGTTTCGATGAATTCGCTTTGGCATATACATAGTTTATCAAGCTTCCGCATGGTGGCCCTTTTTATACCCACAACCATCGGAGGGGGGTATACTTATCTAGTCATTCCGTTTGTAACACCTCGAAATATTCGTCTAAGACCCCATAAAGCATATATATTTTCCTGATCGTCTTGACGTTCTAGCCACGTCCGTCCGTCCATCTATCTGTCGAAATCACGTTAGTGGTCGAACGCGTAATTTTTGCACATATACTTAATATTGATGTAGGTCGTTGGGGATGCCAAATTGGCTATATCGGTTCAAATTTAGATATAGCTCCCATATTTGACTTCTTAAGGCAATTTGGCTGAAATTTTGCATGTAGTGTTCTGTTAACACTTTCAACAACTGTGCCAAGTACGGTACGAGGACCATAGTCTGATATAGCTCCCGTATAAACCGATTTCCCGATTTGACCTCTTTAGTCCTCACAAGCCGCAATTTTTGTCCGATTTGGCTGTAATTTTGCATGCGGTTTTGTTTCGACTTCCAACAACTGTGTCAAATACGGTCCAAATCAGTCTATAACCTGATATAGCTTCCATGTAAACTGGTCTCCCGATCATACTTGTTCGGTTCCTAGAAGCTTTACTTTTTGCTGGTTTGACAGAATGTTGATGTGTAGAATAAAATAATGCCCTACAACTAAATTTATTTTGTATACACCCCATGGTGCTGGGTTCCCCAGATTCGACACGGCCGAACTAAGCACGCTTTTACTTTTTATACCCTACACCACTACTGTGGTACAGATTATTATAACTTAGTTCATTTGTTTGTAACACCTAGTATGAAGAGAGATAGACCCATTGATAAGTATACCGATCGACTCAGAATCACTTTCTGATTCGATTTAGCTAAGTCCGTTTGTCTGTCTGTCCGTCTGTCCATGTTAGTTTATGTACCGATTACCTTAATATTTTCACAGATTGTGTAGGTTGGTCTGGAAGGAAACATTGGCTATATAATTTTTTGATATCGAGAGGGGGGCGGACCCTTCCCCTTACCCCAAAAGTACTACCCAAAAATAAAAGTTTACCGATCGGGACAATATGGAATTCAAATGAAAGGTATTCAAGAGTAGAGTACGAATTTTATAATAAAAGTTGGGTCCAAGTACCTAGGGAGCCGCCACAGCCTCAAAACCCCTAAAAAATAGGTTTATTTGACGATCATGACAACATGGGACTCAAAAGAAAGATATTTGGGAATAGATTACGAATATGGTCAGGAAGTAGGAATAGGCTTTATAATTTATTGATAACGGAAGGGGGCGGTCCCTCCACCGTTACCCCAAAAAACACCACCCGCAATCAATAGTGGACCGATAAGGACAATATGGGTATCAAATGAAAAGTATGCGGGAGTAGATAACGAATCTGACATACAAAATTCATGTCGAAGTATAGGGGGTCACCCCACCCCTACAAAAACGCCCAAAATGGGCACATTAGCCAATCACGGATATATGGGCCTCGGTTTGTTTGTTCCTTATAGACTTAAAAACTGCAGAACCGATTTTCTAGAAATGTTCGCATATTGTGTAGGTTGGTCTGAAAGGAAACATAGACTATATAATTTTTCGGTATCGGAAGGGGGACGGACCCTCCCTCTTATGCCAAAAACACAACCCAAAATCAAAAGTGAACCGATCGGGACAATATAGGTATCAAAAGAAAGGTATTGGAGAGTAGAATACGAATATGGTATTAAAATTTGAGACTAAGTATCCATCGGGCTGCCCCCAACCCCAAAACTCCCCCAAATAGACATGTTAGACGTTCATTTCAATATGGGGCTCAAATGAAAGGTATTCGGGAGTAGATTTCGAATCTGGCATACAAAATTAGATCGAAGTATAGGGGGTCATGCCAACCTTCAAAAACGCCATTAGACCCATTATGACTATACGATACTTGGCTGAACCGATTTTCCTAAAATTTTCATAGATTGTGTACGGTTGTCTGGAAGGAAACACAGGCTATATAATTTTTAGATATCGGATGGAGGCCGACCCTCCCCTTTACCCCAAAAACGCCACCCATATCCGAAAGTTGTCCGATGGGCACAACAAGGGTATCAAATGAAAGGTATTGGAGACCAGAAAATTAATATGGTATTAAAATTTGGGTCCAAGTACCCATCGGGACTCCCCAACCCCAAAACTCTTCAAAGTTCGTGTCAATATGGGACTCAAAGGAAAAAGTATTAGGCAGTAGATTAGAAATATGGCATAAAATTTAAGATCCAAGTAATGGGAGATCGCCCACCCCCAAATACCCCCAAATGGGCATATTAGCCGGCCATGGCTATATGGGACTCAAATGAAAGGTATTTGGGAGTAGATTACGAATATGACATTAAAATTTGCGTTCAAGTCTAGGCGGCGCTTTTCCTCATAAAGCTACGTCAAAGGGGTTTTTTGACCCATTATAACAATATGGGACTCAAATGAAAGGTATTTTAGAGTAGAACACGAATTTGATATCCAATTTTGGAGTCAAGTGTTTTGGGGTACGCCCAAATGCAGCCTCTAAACTAAACTTCATTTGCGTTGGGAATATATTGGGTTGCCCAAGAAGTAATTGCGGATTTTTCATATAGTCGGCGTTGACAAATTTTTTCACAGCTTGTGACTCTGTAATTGCATTCTTTCTTCTGTCAGTTATCAGCTGTTACTTTTAGCTTGCTTTAGAAAAAAAGTGTAAAAAAAGTATATTTGATTAAAGTTCATTCTAAGTTTTATTAAAAATGCATTTACTTTATTTTAATTAAAAAATCCGCAATTACTTTTTGGGCAACCCAATAGAACGAATTCGATACTTATTTTCAGTGCAAAGTGCCGGTTGCTGCCCCAGCCCCAAAACACCCTCCAAACGGTTCATGCTTACCGGCCATGGCAATATGGGGCTCAAATGAAAGGGATTTGGAAGTACAGCACGAATTTGATATCCATATTTGAGTCTAAATGTTTGAGATGCCATCCCTCCCCTAAAGAGCACTTCTCATTACCCTAATTTTTAAAAACACCAGGAACCGAGCAGGAGCAAACTTCTCAAACATCAATGATTGCTTTCCGATTCAAGTTTAAACTCAATAATAAGGGACATTTTTTTATAGCCGAGTCCGAACGGCGTCCCGCAGTGCGGCACCTCTTTGGGGAAAATTTTTTAAATGACCATGCATGGCATTGTAACTCGCAAATGTCGCCAACATTAAGAGGGGATAAACACCACTTTGTCCATTGTTCTTGCCAGGTTTCAAACGCGTTCAGCGTCATAGGCTACAATGGCACGAATTTGAGGGCGAAGTGTCCCCACACTAAAAAGATATTAGGGAGTTAAAAAAAGGCACAGCGGAGTGGGCCCGGTTCGACTAGTTGTTCCATATAAGGTAAAAGAAGGCGCAGCGGAGCGGGTCCGGTTCAGCTAGTATGTTATCAGTCTGACTAAATTATAACCATGATTCATAAACTATTTCTCCTCTACTCTCTTCGTCTTCATCACCATAACAAACAGGTACTGTTGGAGTTCTTTCGTTGTCATAATCATAAATGTCTATTCCTACTCCTCCCCTGCAGTTATTCGCAGAAATACAATAAGCCATGATAAAATTTATTATTGGCGCTGTGTGTCTTTGTGTGTGTGTGTCTCTCTCTCTCTCTCTCTCTCTCTCAGAGTCAATTCTTATTTATGGAACACTTATCCAAGGTTGCTCATCTATCACATATGTGTCCTGTTTATTTCCACCACCCCCTTTTCATTGATGTGCCATTATGGAAGGAAATTATAAACATTGCGCTATTATTGTCTTCGATTTTGTTGTCCTTGTCGCCGTCGTCATTGTCTTTTGATTCGACGTTCATAGACGTTTATTCAATAAAAATAAAAACAGAAAGGAGAATCATATTAATAAACGAAAGATGAAATTCAATGAATAGCAATTGCCTGCCTGTTGTGTCTGAAGCTAGAAGTGGAGTAGTGTAGGTTGCAGGTTGATTGCTAGACATCACCGTCACGAGATGAGATATTTTGGTAATTTTATATTGAAGCTGATGAGGGGGAGAATTCAGGAATAGCAATAAAGTCATTGCTATTGATAATCAATAGCATTTGAGTTTTTTTTTCTATGCCGAAGGTGTGGAGGTTTTATGTTTGTTTCTGTAGGATATTGGTTTTTGGCGATAATTGGAAACGTTTTGAAAGGATACAGGCATATAAGAGCATAGGCAGTTGAAAAGAAGACTATATATAGACTCAAAAACGGATGGCCCCCGGTGAAAATAGGGTATTAAATTTTTTGATATCCGAAGGGGGGGCGGACCCTCCCCCATACCACAATTTCAAAAACGCCAGATCTCCGAGATGCGTGCACCGATTTAAACGAAGTTTTGTATGCCACATTATGGTACCCCAAAAACACGAAATAGGTACACAATTTTGGAGTCAAATAATCGGGGGGGACGCCCCATCCCAACGGACATGTGTACTGATTGGGACAATATGGGTATCAAATGAAAGGTAGTTAAGAGTAGAGTACGAATTTGGTATAAAAATTTCACTCTTAAGTTTTTAGGACCAGGCCCGAAGGATAACGAATGATAGATGGTCACGAAGAGGAGGCTGTGAGCATTTCAAAACTATGTGTCCTCATCTAGACTTGAAGAGGTCTACAGCTTTGCTGTCATTGGCTAGAACGGACGTCTCAATCATTGTGTCCGTCATGACAGGTCTAATCGGAAAACATGCTGACAGACTAAAGGTTGCCAACAATAACTTTTGCAGAAGCTGTAGGAACATCGAGGAAGAAGAGACTATAGAACACCTTCTGTGTGTGTGTCCCACACTAGCAGTTAGAAGTAGTTCCACTTTAGGCTCTCATTTTGTTGAGAACCTGTCTGATTTAGGGGATGTTACGCAAGTTACTGGGCTTTTTAAAGCGATCTGGATGGTTCAACGGTAGGAACTAGAAGGCATCTTCCTTCTTCTGATCCTGTGGTATCACAATGAACGAAAACGTCTAAGTGAGTCTGATGACAGACTGCCACTTAAACCTAACCTAACCTCATCATAATCCGGTGAAAAATGCATAATTTATGCCCCCATGTTAGCTTTAACAAAATATGGTCCGATTTGGACCAAATTTGACACGAATACGGAATTTTCTAATAAGTACAAGTCATTGTTCAATTTTGCAGAACAAAATATTGGTCTTTTTGGTAGCCATATCCAAATATAGATCAATCTGAACCATATACGACACAGATGTCGAAAAGCGTAACATAAGTCACTGTGTCCAATTTGAGCGAAATCGGTTTATAAATGAGCTTTTTGTGGGGCCAATACTTAAATCAACAGATCGTGCTCTATGGCAGCTATATGCAAATCTGAACCGATCTAGGCCAAATAAAAGAGGGATGTCAAAGGCCCTAACAAAACTCACTGTCCCAAATTTCGGCGAAATAAATACTCCTTTTTTGGACCCAAAACCTTAAATCGAGAGGTCGGTCTATATGATAGCTATATCCAAATCTTAACCGATCTGAGTCAAATTGAAAAATAATGTTGACGGGCCCAACACAACTCACCGTCCCAAATTTCGGCGACATCGGACAATAAATACTCCTTTTTTGGACCCAAAACCTTAAATCGAGAGATCGGTCTATATGACAGCTATATCCAAATCTGGACCGATCTGAGCCAACTTGAAGAATAGTGTCAAAGGGCCCAACAAAACTCTCTATCCCAAATTTCGGCGAAATCGGGCAATAAATGCGCCTTTTATGGACCTAAGACCATAAATCGAGAGATCCGCCTATATGGCAGCTATATCTAAATCTGAACCAATCTGAGCCAAATTGAAGAAGGATGTTGAAGGGCCTAACAAAACTCTCTATCCCAAATTTCGGCGAAATAGGGCAATAAATGCGCCTTTTATGGATCTAAGACCATAAATCGAGAGATCCGCCTATATGGCAGCTATATCCAAACCTGGTCTGATCTGTGCCATATTGCAGAAAAATTTCGAAGAGTTTAACATAACTCACTGTTCCAAATCTCACAACAACATAACTCATAAGGTCGAAATCGGACAGTAATGGCGCTTTTTGTGGCCTCCATAAATCGAGAAATCGGTCTATATGGCAGCTACATCCAACTCTGGACCGATTTGGGCCGAATTGAAGAAGGATATCGAAGCGCATAATACAACTCACTGTCCCGAATTTCAGCAAAATTGGATAATAAATGTGATTTTATGGGCCAAAGACCTTAAATCGAGAAATCGGTCAATATGGCAGCTATATGGAAATCTGGATCGATCTGAGCCAAATTGAAGAAAGATGTCGAGGGGCCTAACACAACTCACTGTCCCATATTTCAGCATAATCGGATAATAAATGTGGTTTTTATGGGGCTAAGACCCTAAATCGTCCGATCCGTCTGTATGACAGCTACATCCAATTCTGGACCGATCTGGGCCGAATTGAAGAAGGATGTTGAAGGGCCTAACACAACTTACTTTCCCCAATTTCAGCAAAATAGGATAATAAATATGGCTTTTATGGGCCGAAGACCCTAAATCGGCGGATCAGTCCATATGGGGGCTATATCAAGATATAGTCCGATATAGCCCATCTTCGAACTTATCCTGCTTATGGACAAAAAAAGAATCTGTGCAAAGTTTCAGCTCAATATCTCTATTTTTGAAGACTGTAGCGTGATTTCAACAGACGGACGGACATGTCTAGATCGTCTTAGATTTTTACGCTGATCAAGAATATCAACACTTTATAGGGTCGGAAACGGATATTTCGATGTGTTGCAAACGGTGGTGGGTATAAAAACAGAATAACTATTGGATTGCCCAAAAAGTAATTGCGGATTTTTCATATAGTCGGCGTTGACGAATTTTTTCACAGCTTGTGGCTCTGTGCATTCTTTCTTCTGTCAGTTATCAGCTGTTAATTTTAGTTAGCTTTAGAAAAAAAGTGTAAAAAAAGTATATTTGATTAAAGTTCATTCTAAGTTTTATTAAAAATGCATTTACTTTCTTTTAAAAAATCCGCAATTACTTTTTGGGCAACCTAATACATAATTTTGTTCTTTTTAGATATTATCAAGACCGGCAGAAAGAGCTGCACCGTCGTTTGCGTCTACAACGAGCAGACCGTCATGTCGCCTATACCGTTCTAAGTACGGACGACAGCAGAAAACAAGGGCCTACTGCCATTCCTGTAACAATCCAGTTACAACTTCAATCCCTCAAATGTAGGGGGTATTGACTTATTAAATCAAAAAGCATGAACAAGATCCAAATTGAAGCAGTGACCTATTTGGATGTGACCTGCCCGATTTATATAAAACTCATAAAAATCATCAAATACATCCAATAGTACCCATTTATCACCAATTCAAATATCGTTTCGTTCCTTTTTCTTCCTTAGCGGTAGTTGCTTCCCTAGTGATAGTTGCAACCGCCAATCAAAAATCATTTCTTTTCTCATAAATTCTCATTAAATTTGCTATTCCCTTCCGCCACTCCTTCATTTCGGTCCATTTACGTTTGTTCAATACTTGTAATTCTCTCAAAGTTTACTTCCTGAAAACTAATTTTCATTGGCTTTTATATGAGAAGAAAACTTTTGCCTACTTTTTTTGCTTTGGTTTTCTTTGAAACATATAAATTTCCACACATCGTTACTCATGTGGGATCCTTAGAGCAATGCAACAGACGAATACACTCAAATACACCCACACACCAAAGAAATTGCCTTCAATTGAAATCCTTTTGGTTTTGTGAAAAAGGTGTCATTTTGTATTACCAGCTCTTCGAACGATGGCAAAGGAAGGAGCAGAAGAAAAAAAAAATCATTCGAAATGTTTGCAATTTTATTTTCATTGGCGTTTAATAGCTGCATCAATGGCAAAACTTTGAACATTAACAAACTGTGAAAAAAGTGACTTCGTGCACATTTAAAGCCTCTTTGCGACGTAGGATATGTTGGTGTAAAGTAAAGAGTTGCCATTTATGTAGAAATTAGTTGGGTATATACTGTAGTTGTCAGACCTATAATGCTATATGGTGTTGTGGTCTGGTGGACGGCGCTTCACAAGTCCACCTACTGCTCAATACTTAACCGGATCCAAAGGATGGCTTGTTTGTGCATCACAGCCGCACTGAGGACGACACCAACTGATGCACTGAATTTAATGCTACATCTTATGCCTCTGGACATTGTGGCTACCTAAATTGCAGCGACCACTGCCGTGAGGTTAAGGGAGCTTCCTAATTGGTCGTGTGGTGACTAAGGACACTGTATTATCCTTGATACAATTTCCGATGTTCCAGGCAGTGACCAGTCCGGAACTGTTTGGGTTTCAACTGGTAGTAGTCTTTTAAGGCTACGAAGTCTGACCGGAGACTTTAATCTGGTACCACGGGTGTCAGGAGCCCCTGGAACTTTGGTTCCAGCCTGACAATGGTGAGGCCCCAGTGGGGAGCAACGTGGTGGCTGTGGTTTGTACCCAAATCGCGGGTAGAGCATAAGCTCGGCGTGGAGTTGCGTTTTCAACCGGGTGCCGTGACCCATAGATCGGAAGGAGTTTTAGGTAGTGCTCCGCTCCTAACCAAGGAGGTGAACACGTCCAAATACGTGGGATCAAATTGGTACTCCTGTGTGGGTTACCACATGTGGGGGCGTTGGTAGACGCATTGTATTCACCCTTGGTCCTTGGGCCTCGCAGGTTTGGGCCGTGATGGCAGGTATCTGCGTAAAACTCGACATACGCGTTCCGGGCAGTGTGGATTACACCCTACCTGAGCCGCTTTTTGATAAAAAGTACGGCATCACTACTGCTGATAGAACCGATTGGAACTATGATATCCTGGTTAAGTTACATAGACTTCCATACGGATGGTTCTAAACTAAACGACCAGGTGGGCTTTGGGGTGTACTGTAAAGATCTAGAAATGGCCATATCCAAAAGGTTACCCGTCCACTGCAGTGCGTATCAAGCGGACATCCTTGCAATTAAGAAAGTGGTGGAATGGCTAAGATTTAATGTCATAACGACGATTGGCATAAATATCTTTTTTGACAGACAGGCAGCCATTAAATACCCTGGAGAGGGTATTTCTAAACATAAAAATTGCCCTCGACTGTCGCAGATCTCTTAACGAGATGGCTGAACAGTTCAAAATTCGCCTGTACTGGGTGCTCGGACACAGAGATATCCCAGGGAATTGTAAAGCGGGAGAGCTTGCGAGACTAGGAACTACCCTACACATTCCAGGGATACTGGAATCTGTGGATATGCCTCTAGCGACATGTAAGCTAAGTTTTCAGAAACAGGACCGAAATACAACGAATGACAGATGGTCACAAAGAGGGGGCTGTGAGCATTCCAAAACTATGTGGTCTAATCTAGACTTGAAGAAGTCTACTGCTCTGCTGTCATTGACTAGAACAGACGTCTCAGTCATTGTGTCCGTCATGGCAGTTCACTGCCTAATCGGAAAGCATGCTGACAGACTGAAGGTCGCCAGCAACGACTTTTGCAGAAGTTGTGAGGACATCGTAGAAGAAGAGACTATAGAACACCTTTTGTGTGTGTGTTCCGCACTAGCAGTCAGAAGGAGTTCCACTATAGGTTCTCATTTCCTTGATTTAGCGGATGTGAACATTCGCAAGTTATTGGGCTTTTTAAAGCGATCTCGATGGTTCAACGGTAGAAACTATAAGGCATCTTCCTTCTTCTGATCCTGTGGTATCACAATGAACAATATGTTCTCAGTCGTCGGAAGTGTCAGAGGGCAATCTCCCTCCCCCCATCAATGAAAGGGTTTTGGTAGTAGAGTATACTTTTTGCCCTCAAATTGGCATATACCTAGGAAAGACCTGCGGATCTTTAAAAATGTGTGGATCTGAACGAGACCCGTAGCCATGAATGGCTTGATCACCACCTTAAAATTGATTAAAAAAAAATAAATGTTCAAAAAGCCATTATATAATAAAACTAGCTGACCCGGGCCCGCTCCACTGTGCCTTCTTTTACTTTATAAGGAACACAAGTTTCCTTGGAATATTTATTGTTGACAATTAAAGAGCTTTTAGTGAATTAACATGCTACGAAAATAGTATATCGCTCGACAAACAGTTTAACACAATAAGTGCTTTTATCTGAACCCCATATAATCTTTATTGGTTTACAAATTTAAGTTTGGATGTTAGGTGTACTCCATTCTTAAAATACTTTATTTTAGCCTGATATTCTCATGATGTCTGATTTAGGGGTGTTTTCGTAGGTGAAAAAAAATCAGCATCGTGCTCTTCTCTGAAATACCATTTATTTAAACCCCATATTGCCATTGGTTTAGGGGAGTTTACAGGATGAGGCGTCCCCCAAACACATGGCTCCAAAATAGGTTATCAAATTTATTTCCTAATCTCAAATGCCTTTCATTTGAGCTACATATTGGCATGGTTGAAAAATTCTTACTCTTTGGGGAGTGTTCTGGGGATGGGGTGATGCCCTAGATACATGGTCCTACATTTGGATATCAAATTCGTATTCTACTCCCAAATTCCTTTATTTGAGCCCCAAATTGTGATGGTCAGTAACAAATTGCTGTTTGTGGGGTATTTTGGAAAAGGGGTAGACCTCCAGAAAATTTGTCCCGAAAGTGGGCATCAATTCTTGCTCTACCGCCCAATACCTTTCATTTAAGCTCCATATTGACATGGTCGGTAAATATGCCCGATTTAGGGGTGTTTTGGGGATGGGGGTGGTCCCCCAAACACTATGCCCCGAAAATATATCAGCAACGTGCTCTATTCTCATATATCTATTTATCATTTTTTTGAACCCCATATTGGCATTGGCCTCAAAATTGGATATCAAATTCGTTTTCTAATCTCATTTAAACTCCTTATTGCAAAAGTCAGCAAATATGTCCGGTTTGGGGTATTGGCCCTAATAACTATAAATATTTAGTTCCACTCTCTTTAAGACCCAAATTGTCTTGGTGAGCAATTACGTCATATTTGGGGGTTGTTATGTTGGTGGGACGTCCCCTAGACAGTTGGTCCCTAATGTTGGTATCAGATACAGGGTCTACTCCCAAATATCTTTAATTTGAGCCCCATAGTCGGCAAACATGACCGGCTTGGGGGTGTTTTGGGGGATGGGCGGCCACTCAGTGTGTTGGCCTTAAAAATATATGTCGGATTCGGCCCTCTTATTTGAGCCTCATATTGCAATAGTCAGCAAATACTTCCTATTTGGGTGGTATTGTGGGGGTGGGGTGGCCCGATAGCCACTTTTCCCGAATATTGATATCAGATTCGTGCTTTACTCCCAAAGACCTTCCATTTGAGCGCCATATTGCTATCGTCGTAAATTTGTCCCCTTTGGAGGATGTTTTTGGGAAGAGGAGGCCCCCCAAACTCTTGATCCCATATTTGGACATCGGATACGAATTGTACATTCAAATACCTTTTATTGAGGCCCCATATTGCCATGGTCAGTAAATAAGTCCTGTTTGGCGGGTGTTTTGGGGAAGGGGTGGACCCTCAGAAATGTGGTCCCACATTTGGATATTAGATTCGTATTCTATTCGCAAATACCTTTCAATTGAGTCACATATTGCCATGGTCGGTAAATATGTCCGATTTAGGGGTGTTTTCGGGGTTGGAGTGGTCTCCTTAACACTTGGTCCGACAATTGGATATCAGATACGTTTTCTTATCTTAAATATCTCTCATTTGAATCCCATATTGTGGTGGTTGGTCTTAATATATCTTTGGTAGGTATTAGGGTGGGACGGCCCCCTAGGTTTCCCATCAGACATTTGGATACCAAATTTTTATTTTTAGGGTACTATATGAGAGCACACGAAATTTCGCTTAAATCGCACTACCCATCTCCGAAATCTGGCGTTTCTGAAAATTAGGGTAAGGGGGAGGGTCCGTCCCCCCTTCAGATATCAAAAAATGTAGTACCCTTTTTTCACCACGGGATCATTATGCACCATCTGTGAAAATTTCAAGAAAATCGGTTGAGCCGTTTCTGAGTCTATAAGGAACACACAAACATACAAACAAACCTACACAAACACAAATTGATTTTTATATATAAGAAGATAAGGGTCGCAGAGCATTGAGTTTAAAACTTGAATCGGACCGCACTCATCGATATGTGGGAAGTTTGCCATTGATTGCGATGAAAAATATAAGACTATGAAAAATATATGATAAAGAAAAATCAAAAACTTGCTGCATAATAAATTAAAGTAGCATTGTTGGTAGATTCCACGATCTGGCGTGATAACATCATTAAAAAAAAAGTGAAATAAGTTGACCGGGAAATTGACCACAAACTGATATAGGAGTTGCTGAACAAGAAGGGCGAATGGGAAAAGCATGATGGGGATTCAGGAACAGAACTTTGCCGATAGTATCGGCATCTCTGCCAATATTAAGCCAAAAAATTAAATACCGATTGTATTATCGATATTTTGCCGACTCTAGCGTACTCCGTAATGTAAAATTGCAAATTTACCCATAAACATTCCATTATGGAACAGGGGCAAACTTCTCACTACGCATTGGAAAATCCTTTTGATTCAGAGACATGAATTCCTCCATATAATGGAAAAGTTTAAGACCTCTTTTTGTAAATGTGATGCTTGACGACTTGATAAACCAAGAGTACCTAATCTGTATAGTTCTGCAAGTCGCTATAACACATCGTTGTATCGATATACCACTATTGTTGTATCGATATACCTTGAACTACGAGTTTCTGTTAGACTAACATTCTTTTTACCTATTTCACTGTAAAACACAATACGACTTTAGTACACCATTCGAATGAACACTTTACCTGGGGATCTGGACTATTAATTGCATTTGGCAACTCTCGCCTATCATAAGACTGCACGAAATTTGTCGCTCCACAACTTCCCAAACTCCTCCATTCAGCTATACTTCTTAAAATGGATTGTCGCACATGGAAGCTAAATGCAATTGATTTTAGTCTTGCAAAACTTTTTCACGTTTTTACGTACGTCTGCGGCAAATGAAATAGTTTTTATAAGAAACGGAAAACACACGCGCTAAGGCAAAAACCTAAAAATCTATAGGAAATGTTGAAATTTTTATAACGTCATACTTGTGCTTTAAACTTTTTCAAATTTCTCAAAGGAAAACTTTAGAGTATTAGCTTCCTCTACGGGAAAACTAAAAGAAAATCATTTGACTCATAAACCTTTAGATAATAATCAAGTTTGAAAAATAATATCCTTAAGAGAATGCATGTGGAAAAGTTCATTTGGTATGAAGATATGGATAGGAAGGTGATTGCAATCAGTAATTGCTGGAAGAAATGGATAAAGTAATTCAAACAGAATCATTGAAGCATTTAGTGGTCAATAAAATTCAATTTACATTTGTCAAATCATAATTGAAGGCCTGACGGAAAGAAGTAAGAAGTGTGGATGGAATAATCATGAACGAGATTTCTTTGGAGAACTAGACTAAGGGAGATACATGCATTTTAAGTTAATTGAGTTAAAATTTAAAACTTGGAAATTTGCTCATGAACATTCCATTAAGGAACGGGAGCAAACTTCTTACATATCAATAAGTGCTTTTGCATTCAAGTTTGAGCTCAATGATAAGGGTCCTCCTTTTATAGCCGAGTCGGAACGGCGTGCTTGTATTGTAAATGGCTTCAATGCATGACATGGTACAAATGTCGCCAACATTAGGAGGGGAAAACCAGGATTCGAACCCAAGCATTCAGCGTCATTGGCGGACATGTAAACCTCTACACTATGGTGGCCTCCAAGATTTTAATACTACTGAAGAGATATAAAGCGGCCACCAGTAGATTTGTAAGACAGCTTCGATTACCTGAGAAGAGGTCAATAACCAAATAAACCTGTGTTATCACAACAGTCAATCAATTATCGAAATACTCAGATTTTCAGACTTCCTTATGTAAGGATATACAACCACTTTAAGTTATTTATTTGTTATACCCACCACCGAACAATGGGGGTATATTCATTTTGTCATTCCGTTTGCAGCACATCGAAATATAGATTTCCAATCCTATAATGTATATATATTCTTGATCGACGTAAACATTTAAGCCGATCTAGACATGTCCGTCCGTCTGTCTGTTGAAATCAAGCTACAGTCTTCAAAAATAGAGATATTGAGCTGAAACTTTGCACAGATTCATTTTTTGTTCATAAGCAGGTTAAGATCGAAGATGGGCTATATCGGACTATATCTTGATATAGCCCCCATATAGACCGATCCGCCGTCTTAGGGTCTTAGGCCTATAAAAGCCACATTTATTATCCGATTTTGCTGCAATGTGGGGCAGTGAGTTTTGTTAGGCCCTTCGACAACCATCTGCAATTTGGCCCTCGAGGTCTCGATTTAAAGTCCCATAAAAGGAACATTTATTGTCCGATTTCGCCGAAATTGGGCATAATGAGTTGCGTTAGGCCCCTCGACATTTTTCTGCAATTTGGCTCAGATCGGTCCAGATTTGGATATAGCTGCCATATAGACCGATTTCTCGATGTAAGGTTTGCGGACCATAAAAGGCGCATTTATTATCAGATATCGCTGAAATTTGGGACAGTAAGTTAATTTAAGCCCCTCGACATACTTCTGCAATATGGCACATATCGGTACAGATTTGGATATAGTTGCCAGATTTAATGTTTTGGGCCCATAAAAGGCGCATTTATTATCAGATATCGCCGAAATTTGGGACAATAAGTTAATTTAAGCCCCTCGACATACTTCTGCAATATGGCCCAAATCGGTCCAGATTTGGATATAGCTGCCATATAGACCGATCTCTCGACTTAAGGTCTTGCTCCCGTTAAAGGCGCATTTATTGCCCGATGTCGCCGAAATTTGGGACAGTGGGCTGTGTTAGGCCCTTCGGCATCCTTCTTCAATTTGGCCCAGATCGGTTCAGATTTGAATATAGCTGTCATATGGACCGATCTCTCGATTTAAGGTTTTAGGGCCATCAAATGCGCATTTATTGTCCGATTTCGCCGAAATTTGGGACAGTGAGTTGTGTTAGGCTCTTCTACATTTTTCTGTAATTGGCCCAAATCGGTCCAGATTTGTATATAGCTGCCATATACACCGATATCTCGATTTGATGTCTTGGTCACTGAGAATTGACACAGTGGCTTATGTTAGGCTTTTCGACATCTGCGTCGTGTATGGCTCAGATCGGTTATTTTTTAGATGTAGCTACTAAAGAGACCAATATTTTGTTATACACTATTGAACCTTATCGTCATGACATTTCAAGTCCATCTAGCCATTTCCGTCCATCCGACCGTTCGTCTGTCGAAAGCACGCTAACTTTCGAAGGAGTAAAGCTAGGCGCTTGCATATCGGTCCCTCTTTTGATATAGCTGCCATATTAACCGATCCTGGGTCTTGACTTCCTGATGTGGGTCAGTTCATAACCTGATGTAGCCGCCATATAAACCGATCTCCTCATTAGACTTCTTGAGCCTCTAGAGGGCGCAATTCCTATCCGAATTAGCTGAAATTTTGCATGAAGTATTTTGTTATGTTTTCAAACAACTGTGCTAGGAATGGTTCAAATCGTTGTATAACCTGATACACCTGCATATAAGCCGATCTTTGGTCTTGACTTCTTGAGCTTCTAGAGGACACAATTCTTATCCGATTTGGCCGAAATTTGGCATAAAGTATTTTATTTTGACTTCTAACAACTGTGTCAAGTATGGTCTGAATCAGTTCATATCCTGATATAGCCGCCATACAAACCGATCTCCCGATTAGACTTCTTGGGCTTCTGAAGGGCGCAATTTTTATCCAATATGGTTGAAATTTTGCCAATGGCGTTTTGGTATGATTTCCAACAACTTTTCCAGGTATGGTCTAAATCGGTATATATTGTAACTTGATATAGCTGCCATATAAACCGATTTGACTTATTACCGAGTTTGACTTATTGAGCAAGGGAGAGAGGGAGCAATTATTACTCGGTTTGACTGAAATTTTCCAAGTGGTGTTTTTCTATGACTGGGGTTTATATCCTACACCACCACTGTGGTACAGGGTATTATAACTTTGTGCATTTGTTTGCAACGCTAAGAAGGAGACGAGACAGACCCATTGATAAGTACACCAATCGGCTTAGAATCACTTTATAATTCGATTTAGCTATGTCCGTCTGTCTGTCTGACTTTCTGTCCATGTATTCTTGTAATCAAGGTACAGGTCGAATTTGTTGTCCGACTGTCATAAAATTTTGCACAAGACATCAAGGACGAACGCTATTGATTTTGAAAAAAATCGGTCCAGATTTATATATAGCTCCCATATATCGTCTGAAAGATCGATATGACCTATTAAAACTGTAGAAGCTACAATTTTGGTCCGATCTTTACAAAATGTTGCATGAGATGTTTTATTTGGTGTTCCAATATGTATTCAAAATTTTGTAAAAATCGGTTCAGATTTAGATATAGCTCTCATATATATCTTCCATCCCATATGGACTTTTAAGGCTATAGAAGCCACAATTTTGATCCCATCTTTACAAAATTTTGCATGAGCTGTTTTATTTGACATCCCAATACGTGTACAGAATTTCATAAAAATCAATTTACATTTAGATATAGCTCCCATATATATCTTTCATCCGATATGGCCTATTAAGGCTGTAGAAGCCTTAATTTTGGTTCGATCTTTACAAAATTTTGCACGAGATGTTTTATTTGATATTCCGATATGTGTGCAAAATTTCGTTTCACATTTAGATATAGCTCCCATATATATCTTCCATCCGATCCTTACAAAATTTTCCATGAGATGTGCTTTTGAGGTCCCAATACGTGTGGAAAATTGGAAAATAAAAATCGTTTCAGATTTAGATATAGTTCCCATATATATCTTGCATCCGATGTGCCCCCTTAATGCCATAGAAGCCACAATTTTGGTTAGATCTTTAGAAAACTTAGCTTGGGGTGTTTTATTTGACGTCTTGGAACGTGTGCTAAATGTAATCAAAGTCAGTCCAGTCAAAGTCAGTCAGTAGATATATGTTGCTCCCACATATATTTTTCATATGATATGGCCTTTAGGGCTCTGGTAGCCACAATCCTATCGTAAGAAAATCTCACAAGGTTTTATTCATTATATGAATAGGTATGCAAAATTGAAATCTGACTATATTTCAACATAGGTTCCATGCATTAAAAGTAGTACTCATACTAGGTTGCTCCTATTCAACAGTTGCTTGTACGTCCTCAAATTACTAGGTTAAGAGTGGCAGTCTTTTACGGACTCACTTAGACAATTTTAAGTTTATTGAGATACCACAGCAGCGACAGACCAAGTCTTCTGGTGGGAATCGAACCCTCGACCCCTGCACTGGTAATCCAAGCACGTTACCAACTCGGCTACCGGGGCGCCCACTCAAATTACTATCTCCTGGTGAAAAAAATTCTGTCTTGCACGGATTTACACCTAGACCACCTTCGGTAGCCCACTTCGCTGTTGCAAGTAGAGCTTCCTGAAGTATATCTCTTATATCTCTGAAAAAAAATTCTGTCTTGCACGGATTTACACCTAGACCACCTTCAGTAGCCCACTTCGCTGTTGCAAGTAGAGCTTCGGGCTCCGCCCGACTTTTTTCTTTCCTTACTAGTTTTCTCTTTGAAAAGGTCATCCAAATAAGTTTACAAATGCCATCCAGGGTGGAAGGTATATAAGATTAGGCACGGCCAAACTTAGCACGCTTTTACTTGTTTTCAAATAAAATTAACTGTTTTCAGCAAAATTTTTATTGGAAATCATTAAAAATTTGAGAAGAATACTTTTCTCAATAACAAGCTACATCCATTTTAAGTTTTTTCTTAAATTCTACCATTCGATGAATGATTTTCCAAAAAATCTTTAAATAAATTGCTTTAATCCTATTTAAGGTTTAAAAAATTATTTTCTCTTCTCCCCTCCAACTTTTCCACTCCATATTACTCCCCTCTAAACACTTCTCAGTGTTATTTACTTTGTTTTTTCCTTTACTTCCCTTTTTGGCGATTATTTTGCCATTACCTTGTTGCAGATAATCTGGTTTATATATTGTTTGCTAAAACGTTTAAACAGATTTTCCTTCATTCTATTTGCACATGCTAAAGCTGAATGGGGAAGAGGGAGATTTACAAACATAATACTCCAATTTGAACAAACAATCAAGAGGTATTCCAAGCAAATTTGCTAGAATGTAGCAATTCACAAATTGCGATTTTTTTTCAGCCACTGACTTCTTTAAATATGCAAATATTTTTTTCTTTGCATGGAAGTAAGGGCGCTATACGCTATGAGAGGTAGCTGTAAAGTGATAAGTGATTTGTAACAAAAAGTGGAATATTTGGAGGAGGGTTATATATATTACTTTACTCTAAATATTGGGAAGGTTTTGAAATATTTCGAATAGTCTATAACAGTTCATATTTTACTCAACAGAATATTATAAAGAAACAAAGGGGAGATTTTGTTCATATCCCGCTTGTGATAAATGACAAGATGTTCCTCGCCTCGACATATAAAGCAGAATTCAACATACAAGACTATCGCAAATTAATCTGGATAGCGGCCTCTAATTGATTCAGATGTGACGACATCGTGGTATCGATATACCTGTGGTATAAATAAAACTGAGGTATCACAATAGTCTATCGACTGTATAAGTGAGTCTTAATCGCAGGCTGCCACCATTATCAACCATACCCAACATTATCTAAGGCAATATAACCAGTTAACTTAACTGATTTTAATTTTGAGTGTATTATAAAGGGTGATTTTTTAGCTACTATCTTTTTGGAAACACTGGTTTAAACAGCTCACGCACGTTTCGTGTTTTAACCAAGAATCGTCTTACAAATAATTGCATAATTGTTAGAAAAGTTCATAGCGCGCTTCTTCAATTCAAAGGGGCTATTTGCGCTATTGTGACTAAATTTCGCACAAAATTTACATAGTTGGACATTAAACCACCAACACGCTTACGTATAGTGCGAACTGAAGAAAATATCGCATTTGCATAGGTCAGTGTTAATGATGACCATCAATTATCCATTCGTCGCCATTCGCAGCAATTGGGCCTCTGTTACTCAACAACGTGGAAAACTTTGGTGGAGAATTTAGGTGTGAAGCCTTTCAAAATACACCTGGAGCAAGAATTGAAGCCGAACAACTTACCGCAACTCAGAAATTTTGGTTAATGGGCTCTAGAAAAGTTGGCCAAAGATCCCCATCATATCGAAAAATTGTGTCCAGCGACTAAGTTCATTTCTGACTCAATTGGTACATAAATATGCAAAATTGTCGATTTTTGAGTGAATATTAATCAGTAGCATGGCAAGAGCTACCAATGTATCCAGAAAAGGTCACAGTTTAGTGCGGTTTATGAGCTGGTGGCATCATTGGACCATACTTCTTGAAAAATTATACGAATAGTAAGGTAACTGTGAATGGTGAGCGCTACCGTAAGATGATATCCAACTTTTTTTTTGCCTAAAATGCAAGAGCTTGAATTGGTTTCAACATGACGGTGTCACATAGCACACAGCATGCGTAACAATGGACTTATTGAGAGGCGAGTTCGGTGAACATTTTATTTCACGTTCGGGACCGGTCAATTGGCCGCCTAGATCGTGCGATTTAATGCAGGTATTATTCGCAGGCTGCCACCATTATCAATCATACTCAACATTATCGAAGGAAATACAAGCATTTTAAGTTAACTGATTTTAATTTTGATTATACAAACTTTTAGATACCTTCTACTGCTTGATCTTTGATTAAGGAGCCAAAGTTAATTTATCGGTAGGTGCTCAAGATGTGAAATCGGAAGATCAGTTTATATAGGAGCTATTCCAGGTTATGGCCATTTTTGTATAGATTTGGGAGGTTATATCAGAAGTCATGGCCTCAGGCAGAATGTGAAGCCAGAAGCGACAGGGATTGCGGTCCAATCCATCAATATGCGAATTTGCCCATGAACATCCTATTAAGGAAGAGGGCCAAACTTCTCACATATGATTGGGTGCTGTTCGATTAAAGTTTTAGCTCAAAGATAATTGGCCTCCCTTTTTTAGCCGAGTCCGAACGGCGTGCCTCAGTGCGACACCTCATGGGGAAGAATTTTTTACATGGCATAGTTCCTCATAAATGTCGCCAGCATTAGGAGGCGATAACCATCGCTGAACAATTTTTTTCATGTTCTTGCCAGGATTCGAACCCAGTCGTTCGGCTTCATAGGTGGATATGCTAAGCTACGGTGGTACCCGGTCCAATCAATCAGGAAGATAAAAACGAAAAAAAAGTTTTCCTGGTAATGGAAAAGGGAAGCAAAAAGGACGGGTTTTGCGTTGCATTTAAAGGCACCCTTAAAAAATCAGCTGTGGAATGTAATGGGCCTGACAGAAAGGGCTGCTGATTTTATGATCCATTGCGACGAGAAGGCTCATAAATTGAAAGAATGCTAGAATACAGGGGAATAAGGGGCCTTTTTTTATGTCAAGTTCAAACGGCGTGCCGCATAGTGGCACCACTTAGTAGAGAAGTTTTAACATGGCAGGATACCTCATAATAGTAGCCAGAATTAGTAAGCGGGTAACCAATTACAGTTTCCACCGACCTACCTCAATAAGAAGAATTTGTGCAGAATTTCGAGCTTCTAGCACTACATTGTCTAAGAGATACTGAGTTCAAAGAAAAGAGACCAAACGCTAAAGAGAAAGGTCATCTTGAGGCAGGAACACTGAGGACGTATGGGGTAAGTAAGGGATTCCACCACGAAGTAATGCAAGAGCGTTGTTGAGGTTGTTTACATATGCCAAGAGATAAGGTGGATTTTTAGCCGGTAAAGACCGAACCTGGTATACGACGATGGGAGACGGCTATCGTAAGATGCGTAATGAAATTTTCCCATTTATGCCCTAATAAGCCATAACCGAGGTCTAGTGGTTCATCAAATATAATCGGGAGATCAGTTTATGTGGGAGCTATATTGGATTTACACCAATTTGAACCAATTACAATTCTCAACGACTTATATCAATATGAAGAATTTGTGCAGAATTTCGAGCTTCTGGCATTACATTGTCGAAGAGATACTCAGTTCAAAGAAAAGAGACCGAACGCTAAATAGAAAGGTCATCTTGAGGCAGGAACACTGAGGACGTATGGGGTAAGTAAGGGATTCCACCACGAAGTAATGCAAGAGCGTTGCTGAGGTTGTTTACATTTGCCAAGAGATAAGGTGGATTTTTAGCCGGTAAATCGTTAGATGCGTAATTTTCCCATCTATGCTCCAATAAGCTATAGCCGAGGTCTAATGGTTCATTAAATATAATCGGGAGATCGGTTTATGTGGGAGCTATATTGAATTCACACCAATTTGAACCAATTACAATTCTCAACGACCTATATCAATGAGAAGAATTTGTGCAAAATTTCGAGCTGCTAGCATTATTTTTTCTCAGCTCTTATGAATATTCATTCTCCAAAATTGAGCTTCATGACTATGAATACTTAGGGTACTCTTCCAGTTCGATTTGCCTCCCAAATAAATCTCAGCCTCCCTTAAGACCACCTCATCATCTTATCCATCTCATGTCATCATCATCGTCATCCTCTTTTTCAGTTGGCTCCTTGCAAAATTATAATACATAAGACGTATTAAATTACTCACTTTCAAAGTCACTGACAGAAGTTTACAATTTTCCACTGAACTTCAGTTGAATGCACCCTGAAAGATGATGGAAAAAAATTACAAATAATAAATTTGTTGTGGTTAAACAGCCATGAGATATTCTCGGTGTTTGTGACATACGTTTCATCACTGGCAAAATGATTTCTGAGGTAATGCCAACGTACGTTTTGCACACTTTAGGAGCAGTGATGGAAGGCAGTTGTACTAGAAGAAAATTGTTGCTCAAGAAGGAAGCATTTAGGGGGGGATGATGGATTTAATGTTGATTTTGCTAAAGCACGGTTATCGAAGCGTATCTGATGCTCTTTGTGTGTGCGGCAGTAATGTTAAATTGTTTACTTTTTTTTGTGTTTTTGAATTTTGCAAATGAGAAATTGCACAAGTATCGCATATCGCATTAAGAAGAAAAAGAAGTTACTTTGTTATTTACATAAAGAATTAGGGGAGGTATTTAAAATTGAAATATGAATACGCAATGCAGATGAAGTTAAGTAGGAAAATTTGTGCGAAGATGTATTTAAACCTAAATAAAATTTATGTTTTAAAATTAATAATTAAATGTTAAGTTTTTCGGCCGTATTCATAAAACTTCGTATTTTTAGCTTTATATAACAGCTCTATAAAAGAAATCTGTCAAGGCAACCTATTTAAAAGCTAAATTAAGTTTTGTTATTACCAGTGTTTATATATAATTTTAATTTTACTATACACCACTACTGTGTGTCCCTCTGCTCCAATTGTCTGTTCATGTATTGTTGTAATAAAGTTTGTAAAAAGTTTTGTACCACTATAACTGATAGAGTTGATTGGAGCTACACTACTCCTTGTGATATAAGGTACGTGGATTTATTTGTGGTATCCTTTGAAGCATTAAGACTGAAGATATCAAAAAGGTTACCCGATAACTTAGTGTGTCCCACGGAGATCCTTGCTATTAAATTGTTGGTGGAATGGCTAAGATAGAATGTCGTAATGTCGACGGTTGTCATAAATATCTTCACAGACAGCCAGGCAGCCATAAAATCTCGTAATTTTAAATTAAAGAAGCAAACACGACTGTCAATTATCACCCAGCTAGAAGGCAAAACAGTGATCTGGAAGTGGAAGCGTGGAAGCGATAATCAGGGCTTTAAAATATTTCTGATGTTCTCGACGGGATTTGAACCCAGGCGATCAGCCTTAAAGGCGAACATGCTAACCGCTGAGTAACGGCGGGCCTTAACTTGAAGAGATCTACCGCAGAAGTTTCAAGTAACGATTTATGCGGAGCTGTGAGGACGTCGAAGAAGGGAAATATCTGCTATGTGTGTTCCTCACTGGCAAGCAGTAGTTAAAATATTTTTATACCCACTACCGTAGGATAGGAGGTATATTCATTTAGTCATTAAGTCTGTCCGTCCGTCTGTTCTAATCACTCTAGAGCCTTCAAAAATTGAGATATTGAGTTGAAATTTGGCGTTGATACGTTTTGATGCACGCTGGTTAAGTTCTTGAACGGGCTAAGTCGGACCATATTTGGATATAGCTGCTATATAGACCGATTTTCCAGTAAAGGGTCTAATGCCCATTAATGCTAAATTTTTCATCCGATTTCGCTGAAATTTGACACAGTGACTAGTTTTAGGCCACCCGACATCTGACCCAAATTTGGTCCATATCGGACAATATGTATATATAGCTTCCATATATACCGATCAGTCGATAAAGGCTTTATTTATTACCCGATTTCGCTGAAATTTGAAACAGAAGGTTATCTTAAGCCTCCTGATATCTGACCTAAATATGAATTAAATCGGACTATATTTAGGTATAGCTGCCATACAGAGCGATCCCCAGATAAATGGTCTAAAGCCCATATAAGTTTTTTTTTAACCGATTTCACTGAAATTTGACACAGTAAGTAGTTTTGCACTTCCTAACACAGGACCCAACTATGGATCAGATCTCCCGGCAAAGGGTCTGAAGCCCATAAAAGCTTTATTTATTACCCGATTTCGCTGAAATTTAAAACAGAAGCCTCTTGATATCTGACCTAAATATGGATCAAACCGGACTATATTTATGATAGATGCCATGTAGACGGATCTCCCGATAAAGGGTCTAAAGCCCATAAGAGCTTTATTTTTTAACCGATTTCGCTGAAATTGGGTCCTAATAGGACCCAAATGTGGTTCAGATCGGACTATATTTAGATATAACTGCTATATAGACCGATCTGTCGTAAAGGGTCTAAGGCCCATAAAAGTGGTGGACAGTGGTGGTCTTAGTTCTCCCGACATCCGTCCTAAATATGGTTTGAATCGGACTATATTTAGATATGGTTGCCTGGTGGTGGGTGTCCAAAGTTCGGCCCGGCCGAACTTAATGCCTTTTTACTTGTTTTCTCTCAATTAGCGGATGTGAAGGCTCGCAAGATCTAAAGGTAGAAGGCATCTTCCTTCCCCTGTTCACGTGATAACACAATGGACTACAATCTCAGATTGAAGACTATCACTAATATTGAACCTAACCCTATCCCCGGGTTAAGGACCAATTTGGACCATGCTTTGGATGCTTTTTAGAAGTCACAAAACAATCCGAATAACTGTTCCCACCATGGATTCTGCGAAAAATTTATAGAAAATAAATTTATTTGAATTTATGACCTTGATTCTACATACCAAACTTCTGTCAAACAAGCAAAAATTAAAGCTTCTACGAACCGAACATGGATGATCGAGAGATCTGTTTACATGGAAGCAATATCAGGTTATAGACTGATTTGGACCGTATTTGGCACAGTTGTTGGGAATCACAACAAAACCATACATTGTCAATTTCAGCCAGATCGGACAAAAATTGCTGCTTGTAAGGGCTCAAGAAGAATAAACTGAGAATTCGGTTTATATGGGAACTATATCAGCTTATGGACCGGTGTAGACCGTACTTGACACAGTAGTTGAAATTCATAATAGAACAACTACGTTCGGACAAAAATTGCGGCATCCAGTGGCTCAAGAATTCAAATCGGGAGATCGGCTTATATAGGAGCTATATCTAAATCTGAACCGATATGGCCCATTTGCAATCCCCAATGACCTAAATCAATATTAAGTATTTGTGCAAAATTTCAAGCGGCTAGCTTAACGCCTTCGACCGCTATCGTGATTTCGACAGACAAACGGCCGGGCGGACATGGCTAGATCGACTATGAACGTTGAGACGATCAATAATATATATACTGTATGGGGTCTTAGACGAATATTTGAGGTATTACAAACGGAATGACTAGATAAGTATACCCCCACCTAATGGTGGTGGGTATAAAAGTCACAGTTTGGTGCTGTTTATGGGTGAGATGAGATCCAACTTTTTTTTTTTGCCCAAAATGCAAGAGCTTGACTTGCATGACATGTGGTTTCAACAAGACGTTGCCACATGCCACACAGCACGCGTAACAATGAACTTATTGAGAAGCGAGTTCGGTGAACATTTTATTTCACGTTCGGGACCGGTCAATTCACCTCCTAGATCGTGCGATTTAACGCGACCCAGAAGATATAGGGGATCAACAACTGTAGCCTGCGCTGTTGTCACCGATCGCTTAAGAAGTGGAGGTGGGGGATTGACCTTCGTGATACACCTTGTAGTATAGACCTCGCCTGCACCTGGCGCTAGTAATCCCTACATGGAAAGTATGGGGATAGCAATTAAGTCCGGTATCGCCAATATAGAGCTATACAAAGTGTACATACCACCATTTAGTTGTTGTGACCCAGTTTGTGGTCATGTTGATAGGCCCGATATTAGTGACCAACTGTCTGGCCATAATTGCCTGGCCTTAGGAGACTTTAATGCGCATCATGCTTCATGGTATTCTCCCCAAGGTAAAAACCACCGTTGCAGGCATAGCGGACGGAACAGAGCAGATTAAAGGCTCCACGTTCTGCAAGGCGAATGGGGGTGTCCCCGCTAGGACATTTGTATTGCATCTCCTAACCTCCTGTGTGATGTATCTTGGCAAGCCGTCATTTCATACATCGATCGACCGACCAATCGACTTCATATCCTCTGAGTGCCTGACGTTTATCAATCAGAAGAAGGCCCATTGGATTGGCTTCAGAGAGTACACCGATCGCAACTTCAGTGAGCTGACGCCCCCCTAATATGCGCCGAGAGGAAATTCCGATATATCATTAAAGCTGCAAGCCGCTCGTTTCATATCAGCTGGTCGAATTCCCTAAGTGCGGTCGCATTTTCCGAAGCAGGCAGCGGTACTAGCAGACGAGCGTGATGCACGGACCCCTAGGGATGACAGAACCTAAGCCCCTTTTGGCGACTTATCTATGACTGACCGACTCGTCGTATCCGTTGTCTTCGAGTAGATGCATAGCCATCACAATTTACCGTGGACGAGGTATGAATGTCATCCGTGGCGCCAAATCATCAAGGCGCTGGGCCCTGATGGAATTTTTACAATGATGATGTAGAATCCACCGTAGGACAGAGGTTGGCAAGTCCGCCAATGACGATGAACGCCTGGGTTCGAATCCTGGCGTGACCATCAGAAATAATTTTCAGCGGCGGTTTTCCCCCCTAATGCTGGCAACATTTGTGAGGTGTCGCACGCCGTTCGGCTATAACGACCTCCTTGGCCGCTTATCATTAAGCTAAAACTTGAATCGGACTGCACTCATTGATATGTGAGAAGTTTGCACTTATTCCTTAGTGGAATTTTCATGGGCAAAATTTGAATTGAGTATGTACCATACAAATGTCCTCAACCATATATTGGAGCACATTCATAGTAACCGATGTTTGGAAGTAGGCAGAATCTTCTCGCTACTGAAACCTGGAAAGGACTTGAGCAAGGGTGAGTCGAACAGACGGATCTCCCTTCTCCCTCCAGTAGCCAAGACGCTTAAGGGAATACTCCTGCCGAGCCTCGTTGTAGAATTTGCATTTTCCGAACATCAGCATGCATTTCGAAGACTGCATAGCAAAACTCATGCTTTGCATGCCATCACCGCACACATTTGCCGTGGCTGCAACAAATCCAGGCCATGTGATAGGATGATCCTCGTGACACTGGCTCCATCGAAAGCATTCGACATACCAAACTCGTTGAGGACAGCCATGCCAGACTACTTGAGGACATCGCCAACACGACCCTCCAGGCCTAAACCCTGATCGCGAATTATCTGTGTGATAGCCAGTCATTTGTGGAATGTAGGGATAAGAAGTCGAAATACCGTGGACAGAAACAGGGAGTTCCCTAAGGCGGGGTGATATCTCTGGCACTGTTTTACCTCTACCTATCCTCCATTCCACCATATCGAGACGACATTCAGATCGTAACATTCCCGCATCAGACCCCCAACCATTGTTGACAACTGCGATAGGTTAAACGTCTACTTCAACGAACTTGCCGCTTATTTTGCTGCAAGAGATCTGACAAAAATCTGCCACCAAATCTTCAGCCACATTGTTCACACAAATACGCGTAAGGTGAGTAACAAGCTGAATGGGAAATTCGATGGAGCAACGACTCTGACCATCAAGTGCCCCAAAATACTTTGCGATAAGGCGATAAATAGAAACAAGGTCTTCAAGTCACTTGGCGGCAGCTCTTGGAATGCTGACAAAGAAACCTAGTAGACTTTACATGCTAATAAAATTAAGCAGTTCCAGGTTTCCGATTTTCTTGAAATTTTCACAGATGGTGCATAATGATCCCGTGGTGAAAATAGGGTACTAAATTTTTTGATATCTGAAGGGGGAGCGGACCCTCCCCCCGAAGATGGGTGGTGCGATTTAAGCGAAATTTTGTGTTCTCTCATATAGTACCCTTAAAATAAAAATTTGGTTTCCAAATTTCGGATGGGGTACGTTGGGGGGCCGCCCCACCCTAAAACCTACCAAACATATATTTAGACCTATCACGACAATATGGGACTCAAATGAAAGGTATTTAGGATAAGAAAACGTATCTGATATCCAATTGTCAGACTAAGTGTTAGGGGGACCACCCCAACCCCCAAAACACCCAAAAATCTGACATATTTACCGACCATGGCAATATGGGACTCAAATGAAAGGTATTTGCGAGTAGAATACGAATCTAATATCCAAATGAGGGACCACGTTTCTGGGGGTGCACCCCTTCCCCAAAGCACCCCCCCAAACAGGACTTATTTACTGACCATGGCAATATGGGGCTTAAATAAAAGATATTTGAGTGTAGATTTCGAATCTGATATCCAACTATGAGACTAAGTGTTTGGGGGGCCGCCCATCCCCAAAAACATCGCCAAAGAGGACAAATATACGACCATAGCAAAATGGGGCTCAAATGGAAGGTCTTTCGGAGTATAGCACGAATTTGATATCAATATTCGGGAAAAGGTGTCTATGGGGTCACCCACCCCCACAACACCGCCCAAATAGGAAGTATTTGCTGACTATTGCAATATAAGGCTCAAATAAGAGGGTTTTTAGAGTAGAACAAGAATCCGTTATATATTTTCAAGGCCAACTCTGAGTAACCGCCCATAACACCACCCAAGCCGGTCATGTTTGCCGACTATGGAAATATGGGGATCAAATTAGAGGTATTTGGCAGTAGACCATGTATCTGATATCAATATTGGGGACCAACTGTCTAGGGGAAGTCGCACCACCATAACAATCCACAAATAGGACGTATTTGCTCACCAAGACAATTTGGGTCTTAAAGACAGTGGAGCTCGATACTCATAGTTTTTAGGGCCTATACCCCAAACCGGACATATTTGCTGGCTTTTTCAATGAGGAGTTTAAATGCGATAAGAAAATAAATGATATATGAATATAGAGCACGTTGCTGATATATTTTCCGGGCTTAGTGTTTGGGGGACCACCCCAATCCCCAAAACACCCACAAATCGGGCATATTTACCGACCATGTCAATGTGGAGCTTAAATGACAGGCATTGGGGGGTAGAGAAAAAATTGATACCCACTTTCGGCACCAATTTCCTGGGGGTCTACCCCTTTCCCAAAATACCCCACAAACAGCAATTTTTTACTGACCATCACAATATGGGGCTCCAATAAAGGTATTTGGGAGTAGAATACGAATTTGATTTGATAATGTAGGACCATGTATTTAGGGCATCACCCCTCCCCAAAACACCCCCCAAAGGGTAAAAAATTTTCGACCATTCCAATATGTGTCTCAAATGAGAGGTATTTGAAATTAGAAAACGAATTTGATAAGCTATTTTGGGGCCATGTGTTTAGGGCCCCCTAAACCAATGGCAATGTGGGGTTTAAATAAATGGTATTTGAAAGAAGAGCACAATGCTGATATTTTTTCAGGGCCAAGTGTCTGATAGATATCATGAGAACATCGCGCGGAAATAAAGTATTTTAAGAATGGAGTACATCTTACATCCAAACTTAAATTTGTAGACCAATAAAGATCATATGGGCTTCAGTTAAGATATACTATTTTCGTAGCATGGTATTTCACTAAAAGCTCTTTAATTGTCGAAAATAAATATTCCAAGGAAACTTTTGTTCCATATAAAGTAAAAGAAGGCGCAGCGGAGCGGACCCGGGTCAGCTAGTCTATTATATGGTGCAACAAATAATGAAATCATAAGGTTCCTTCAATGAAGTCGAAAAGAAATATCCAATGCTTATTATGCCACCCTGTTATATAAAGCGTACCGAAAATTTCGCTTAGAATATGTCAATGCATTACTTATGACAAAGAAAATTTCATTACAGCTGCATACTGGCCTTTATTTCTTTAATTTGTCAGTTGCAAAAACGTAATGAAATCCACATTAACTTGCTCATTTAAAAAAAAATTTCAGCAATGCAAAAAAAGTTAACCTTCACCTCAGCGGTAAATGTGGTTTAGGGGATTGGGGTTTATGCCGAACGAAGCCCTGAATCAGGGGGTAGTAAATTGCTGGCATACATATGGATATGAATCCCACCCACGTCGTGTTAGTTCTTGATAATATATCGTGAGTAAAAAAAGTAAAAAAGGAAAGCAATTGTTCATTGGAATTTGAAAAATACTCTTTTTAACTCTTTTCTCATTGTGAAAAACATGCAGCTCCCCTCTGAGTAACTTATTTAACTTGATAACTGCATAACCTAGAGTAGAACGATTTTTTTCACTGAAGTTGGTGAGATTAATTGGGTAATACTTGGTTTTTAATGTCATCTACAATTCAATTAAGAAAAAATATATTTTGTCTAACAATATTTTTTCATTGAACTAAAATTTGGTTTTACTACCACACCCTTATGTAAATGTGGGTGTCTCCACTATACTCAGAATGTCACCGCTTATGTGAATGTATTTGTGTTTGGTTAGGATTTTTTTGCAATATTTGTTCATAGGACCATGTTCCCAGATGCAATTTGCCCGTGTACATCTATCATCACATAGAACAAAATCTCATTGCATAAAACAATTTTTTCTCATATGCAAAGGTTACTCCGTATTTTTAAAGTAAACGTGGGAGGTTTAAAAGAGTTTTCAGTATACATCCTTATTCGTGGTTCGGTAAATTCTCCGGAAGATGATTTTTAATAAGAAACAAGTAAAAGCGTATAAATTCGGCCTGGCAACATCTTTTATACCCTCTAGCATGGTTTGCCAAGTTTTTTGAATAATTGTTGGTAACTGTGCCTTCTAGAGGCTAAATCGGTAGATCGGTTTATATGGTAGCTACATCAGTTGATGGACCGATTTGAACCATATTTCACAATTTGGTTAGGAATCGTAACAAAACACGACTTTTTTCAACCTAATCGGAAAATAATTGAGCCCCTAGAGTTTCAAGAAATATAAGTTAGTACACCCTCATTCTATGGTGGAGGGTATATAAATCAAATGAGTTCATATACAATTTAAGTTTACTGACTTTTGGATGCCAAATGAGTAAAATAGATAGGTGTATTCATTTAGTCATTCCGTTTGCAACCCATCGAAATATTCATTTTCGACTCTACAAAGTATTTATATTTCTGAACGTGGCACAGTGGGATGGGGGAAAAAAAATAAGTGGAAATAAGTCTGACATTTTGGAACCGATAGATTTATCTTCAGAAAATTTGGTTATAGCTGAGGTGTAATCCAGTTATAACTGAGGTGTTATCCAGTTTATTTGCAAAATGTCAGGGCGCTAGAAGTCTCAGGAGTCCATTGGTGGGTCTTCAAAGTTGGTCAACTTGGCCCTACAAAATTTTGCTTGGGCTGCCAATATTGTACTTTACATTTTTAAACAAAAACAAGTAAAAAGGCGTTAAGTTCGGCCGGGTCGAACTTTGGAGACCAATCACCTCGGGAATATATGTAAACCACCTTTCATCAAAATCCGGTGAAAATTGCATACCTTATGTCCCATAGCAGTTATATCGAAATATGTTCCGATTTGCACCAAATAATAATAAGTACAGTAGCTATATCTAAAAATAAACCGATCTGAACCATATACGACACGAATGTCGAAAAGCCTAACATAAGTCACTGCGTTAAATTTCAGTGAAATCGGGTTATAAATGTGCCTTTTATGGGGCCAAGACTTTAAATCGATATATCGGTGTATATGGCAGTTATATCCAAATATACACCGACTTGGTCCAAGTTGCAGAAAAATGTCGAAGAGCCTAACACAAAGCACTGTCCCAAATTTCGGCGAAATCGGATTATAAATGGGCGTTTTATGGGCCCAAAACCTTAAATCGAGAGATGGGTCTATATGGCAGCTATATTAAAATCTGGACCGATGTGGGCTAAATTAAAGAAGGACGTCGAAGAACCTAACTAAACTCACTGTCTTAAATTTCAGCGACATCGGACAATAAATGCGCCTTTTTTGGCCCCAAAACCTTAAATCGAGATATCGGTCAATATGGCTGCTATGTCCAAATCTGAACAGATCTGAGCCAAATTGAAGAATGAAGTCGAAGGACCTAACACAACTCACTGTCCCAAATTTCAGCAAAATAGGATAATAAATGTGTTTTTATGGGCCTAAGACCCTAAATCGGAGGATCGGTCAATATGGCAGATATATCCTCATCTGGAGCGATCTGTGCCATATTGCAGAAGTATGTCAAGGGGCTTAACTTAACTCTCTGTCCCAAATTTCGGCGACATCGAAAAATAAATACGCCTTTTATGGGCCCAAAACCTTAAATCGTGAGATCGGTCTATATGGCAGCTATATTCAAATCTGGACCGATCTGGGCCAAATTAAAGAAGGACGTCGAAGAGCCTAACTAAACTCAATGTTTCAAATTTCAGCGACATCGAACAATAAATGCGCCTTTTATGGGCCAAAACCTTAAATCGAGAAATCGGTCCGTATGGCAGCTATATCCAAATCTGAACTGATCTGGGCCAAATTGACGAAAGATGTCGAAGGGCCTAACACAACTCACTATCCCAAATTTCAGCAAAATCGGATAATAAATGTGGTTTTTATGGGCCTAAGACCTTAAATCGGAGGATCGGTCTATATAGCAGCTATAACCAAATCTGGACCGATCTTAATCCAAATCTGAACCGATCTGGGCCAACTTGACAAAGGATGTCGTCACTAGAATTCGAAGTATTCCTATTACAATTAACTCAATTCCGTGTGGACAATGTTCCCTTTACACTTCAACAAAAATTATGTAATTTTTTAATTGTTAATGTCAAAGCTAATTAAATAAACTACCTGTGTGTTGTTGAAATGGATATCAGGACCAATATTCAGGGAGGGAACCTCCTCTCTTTCGAGGGTATAAATTCTTGCGTATTCCCAGCACTAGGGAAATTCGAAGGGAGAATTTTGGTGATAGGGTAGTTCGGTGACTCTTGCATTTAATAAAGGTTTGTCTCTCCTCCCCATCCGTATATAGAACTGTTTGGATGACCGTCAGTATATTGGCCAAATTGACACAGGAATCTGAAAAGAGAAACGATGAAATATCTTATTTTAATGAATATTTTATCCAAAAAGACTTGAAGAAGAACAATTAAAATAACTTTTAATAAAGACTCAATTTTCCTCCGCCAAAGTCTCTATACTTGATGTTAAAAATTGGATAGAACATCATTTTTCTGTGTTTATTTCAGTCATCTTTGGAAATTACGAAAATTAGAATCTCAATTATAGGTTACAATTCAGAAAATCATCATTTAATTCTAAGAAATTATAAAACAGACTCTTTAGCCTACCCACCATTACTAACCTTGTTTTACTTTGATTTCCTGTTTTTTCTTTCTCCCACACGCACAGCGCCACATACGGTAGTATGGTGGCATAGAGAGTTGAGTATGACTTGAGGGATTTTCCCAAAATGACTTTTGGCTCAACATGACATCATTCTTTGTTGAATGTAAGAGGTTGAACATAATGCTCATGTATGTGTGTGTGTGTGTGTGTGCAATGGTAATAAGTAACATTTGCTTGCTGGCATTGAAAAAGGTTAATAACTCTCATTCCTCCTGTTCTCTCTCCCTCTCTTTCTCTCACAACATGCATAGATAGAATGACTTTTTTCTGTTACACCTACAAGAATGTCAGCAGAAGTTAAACGACAGCCGTAGTACAACCCATTCTGGGTTGACAATATATCCAAGTTGTCTATGTACTGTCGTTCTCAGGAATTGCTTGCTTGCTCACATTGTCTTCCCTCTCTCTGTAAGTGGCGTTCACCACAGGCACTACCGAAAGGATGAACATCGTCAACAATGGCTTGCATTCATGCTTGACAATCTGTTACACTCGAATTACAGGTTTAACAGCAGGCAAAAAAAAAAGAACAGGAGAAATTTGCATTAGTAGGAGATTTTGGGAGAAAAGTGAACCTGAACATTGTTGAGGGTTTACAGTTCACTTCTGTGCCGCATCTACGCATCTTTGTTTGCGTAGGCAAATTTGTGGGAGGTTTTAGATAAACAGGGCATATGATTAAGCCCCCTTAATAATAAAGTAATAATAAAAAAAAAGTAAGAAAGGGCAAAAGTGGGGCGGTTCCGACTGTATAATACCCTACACTTACCCTATAAGAACAAGGTGGGACCTATATTCAATTTTGAAGCAATTTTTATGGACCTCGGCGGATGTTTTCAGAGCGCTTATTAAATAATCCCTACCAAATTTCCAGTAAATATGTTCAAACTGTACTAACTACGGTTGAAAAATAACAAAATTGTTGCAAATTACCCAAAATCTGACGAACATATATATGGGAGCTATGTCTAAATCTGAACCGATTTCGAGCAAACTTCTCAGATATTGTGGTAGTCGTCGAGGAAAGCGTTGAACAAAGTTTTGCCATGATTGGTCAATAAATGCGCTTGCAGTGACTCTAGAGGTGAAAATCGGGCGATATACATATATGGCAGCTATATCTAAATCTGAACCGATTTCTATGAAATTAACCAGTAATGTCGAGAGTCATAAGGAAATCCCTCCTGCCAAATTTCAAAAGAATCGCCTAACAAATGAACACTTTATTGCAATATTTTTTAAAATTGGACAAACATATATATGGGAGCTATATCCAAATCAGAACCGATTTCGGACAAACATATATATTGGAGCTCTATCCAAATCGGAACCGATTTCGAGCAAACTTCTGAGATATTATGGTAGTCGTCGAGAAAAGCGTTGTGAAAAATTTTGGCAAATTTGGTCAAAAAATCCGCTTGCTGTGACTCTAGACGTTAAAATCGGGCTGTATATATAAAGGGTGATTTTTTTGAGGTTAGGATTTTCATGCATTAGTATTTGACAGATCACGTGGGATTTCAGACATGGTGTCAAAGAGAAAGATGCTCAGTATGCTTTGACATTTCATCATAAATAGACTTACTAACGAGCAACGCTTGCAAATCATTTTCAGTGAATGGGCCCTAGAAAAGTTGGCAGAAAATCCGCTTTTTTATCGACAAATTTTGTTCAGCGATGAGGCTCATTTCTGGTTGAATGGCTACGTAAATAAGCAAAATTGCCGCATTTGGAGTGAAGAGCAACCAGAAGCCGTTCAAGAACTGCCCATGCATCCCGAAAAATTCACTGTTTGGTGTGGTTTGTACGCTGGTGGGATCATTGGACCGTATTTTTTCAAAGATGCTGTTGGACGCAACGTTACGGTGAATGAACACATTTCGAACCGAACACTGATTTTGGTAATAAAATTCAATGATTTGCAAGCGTTGCTCGTTAGTAAGTCTATTCATGATGAAATGTCAAAGCATACTGAGCATCTTTCTCTTTGACACCATGTCTGAAATCCCACGTGATCTGTCAAATACTAATGCATGAAAATCCTAACCTCAAAAAAATCACCCTTTATATATGAGAGCTATATCTAAATTTGAACCGATTTCCATGAAATTCACCAGTAATATCGAGAGTAAAGAGAAAAACCTTCCTGCTAAATTTCGAGAGAAGAATCGGTTAACAAATGACCATTTTATTGCATTATTACTGCAAATCGGAAGACCATATATATTGGAGCTGTATCCAAATCTGAATCGATTTTTCCAATAGGCTTCGATTCTAGGCCGAAAAACATGCTTGTACCAAATTTTAAGACGATCGGATGAAAACTGCGGCCTGTATTTTGTACACAAATAAACATGGACAGACGGACAGACGGGCATAGCAAAATCGAATCCAAAGGTGATTCTGAGTCGATCGGTATTTGTATCAATGGGCCTATCCTCTCTTCCTTCAGGGTGTTACAAACAAATGCAATAAGTTATAATACCCTGTACCACAGTAGTGGTGTAGGGTATAACAATTAAGAGCAAGTTCGCAAAAAAATACTGACGAACTTTTTGTCAAATTCAAATTTCTATTAAATTTTCTTCCATTTCATTTTCTATTTGAAGTTGCCATATTTGATTCAACCGACTTATCATACCAATTGTGCTGCTAATTTCCTTGCCTACTTAACTGCGTAGCAAAAAGCCTTTTCTATCATTGTTTGGTCCCCTGTCTTTCCATTCGCAATGATTATGTCTGATTTTTTTTTTTTTGCTTTTGTGCCGGAATTACGTTTTGTGTTACCAGGAAATTTTGATAAATTGCTTTTATTACCTTTTGTCAAATTGCGTGAGCGTGAGCAAGTGTCCGTGTTGTCGTCTGATGTGGGTGTGTGTAGAGGAGTCATTGTCTGGCTTTGCATATGTATAGTCATAGTAAATTTTTGTTATTATTTTAGTACCTTTGGCAGGCAAACAGGAATATCGCCTGAAATCATCATCAACAGCAGTGAGCATATGGGAATGTTTTGTGTGTCGTTCGTTTGGAGACCATAAATCAAGATAAATGTTTTGGTTTTGCATTCATGTCGCATAGGATTGCAATGTGATTTTTTCCAGGAGATGACAATGAAGTTAAGGTGAAAGGTATTGGTTATCAAATGGCACAGAAAACAAAATTTTAAACATTTATTTTCAATAAGAGTATCTTCAGAAAAGATTTTGTATTATTCAGCCAGGCTGAATTGAAGATTTTTAATGAAAATCGTTTTCAGCCAGGCTGAATTGAAGATTTTCTTTTGAAAATCTTATTCAGCCAGGTGGAATTAACGATTTTCTATTAAAAATCTTATTCAGATTTTCTATTAAAAATCTTATTCAGATTTTCTATTAAAAATCTTATTCAGCCAAGTTGAATTGAAGATTTACTTTTGAAAATCTTATTCGAAAGGCTGAATTGAAGATTTTCTGTTAAAAAGTTCCTTCCAAGTTTCCTATCGACTAGAAAAGGAAGTGGAAACTACGGAGGATATAGACATAGTGGTCAAGCGGATCACGAAGGCCCTGAATGACTCGCTTGTGTCAGCATGCCCTAGTGCCAATCCAAGGGGCAAACAGCGACCGCCATGGTGGACCCAAGAGCTGGTTGGTCTAAGGACTGCAGAAAATACTTCAGCAGAGCAAAAGCCATAAGAGCACCACACGATTGGGACAACTATACCGCTGAGATAAGAAAATATTGGTTGCCCAAAAAGTAATTGCGGATTTTTTAAAATAAAGTAAATGCATTTTTAATAAAACTTAGAATGAACTTTAATCAAATATATAATTGCGATTCGATATCCTTTTGCTATCTTCCTGGCAAATTTAGTATTCCACGCTCATAGAACTTCTGGCCTTTATCTGCAAAAAACTGAACCAAGTGCGATTTTATAGCCTCATCATTGCCGAAAGTTTTACCATTTAAGGAGTTCTGCAAAGATCGATATAAATGGTAGTCTGATGGTGCAAGGTCGGGGCTATATGGTGGATGCATCAAAAGTTCCCAGCCAAGCTCACTCAGTTTTTGGCGAGTGTCCAAAGATGTGTGCGGTCCTGGTGGAATATGACATCTTTACGATAGACCAATTCTGGTCGCTTCTCCTTGATGGCTGTATTCAATTTGTCCAATTGTTTACATCCGAATTAATCGTTTGTTTCCTTGGAAGCAGCTCAAAATATACCACACCCTTCCAATCCCACCAAACAAAGGCTGATATCTTTTTTTGGTGGATATCAGCCTTTGAAGTGGTTTGAGCTGGTTCACCATGCTTGGACCATGATCGTTTTCGACTAACGTTGTTGTAAACAATCCATTTTTCATCTCCAGTTATGATTCGTTTTAAAAACGAATCGAATTCATCGCGTTTAAGGTGCATATCACAAGCGTTGATTCGGTTTGTTAAATGAATTTCTTTCAATACATGTGGTACCCATATTCAAATTGACGCCAAACAAACAAATGTAAACAAAATTTTGCGCACTTTTTCTAAAGCAAGCTAAAAGTAACAGCTGATAACTGACAGAAGAAAGAATGCAATTACAGAGTCACAAGCTGTTGAAAAATTTGTCAACGCCGACTATATGAACAATCCGCAATTACTTTTTGGGCAACCAATAAAGGCAAGCTTAGAAAGGCTCAGAACAAATCCTGCGTAGAATTCTGCAGCTCCGTGGAGGATACATCTGAGGTCTCTAGGGTAAGGAAAATTCTGTCCTTGAGACCTATTACAGTGGGGTATATCCAAAAGTCAGGGAATATATGGACAATGTCTAGTGAGAAAACACTAGAACTACTCGTTGATACACATTTCCCGGGAAATTCTCCAACGGACAATGTGGCGCCAGAAGAGGTTGTCACTGATATGCATTCGTCGGGGGCCATTAGGGAAATTGTGTCTGAGCCGAAAATCCTTTGGGCGATAGGAAGTTTCGATTCCTTTAAGTCGCCAGTCCCTGATGATGTATCACCGGTTGAATTAAAAGCTGAGTCTGATAGACTCCTTGGCTTAGGGAGATAACTCTGCTTGTATTAGAATGTCATATATACCTGTGGCATGGAGAGACACGAAGGTCATTTTCATTCCGAAAGCAGGAAAACTCTACCCCACGAAGGCGAAAGATTTTCGTCCTATTAGTCTGTCATGCTTTATGCTGAAAACTTTTGAGAGGTTGATAGAAACATAACATAGAGCAAAGATCCCTGGAGATCGCCTGTCGCGACGGCAGCACGCATATATTGGGTTGACCAAAAAGTAATTGCGGGTTTTTCATATAGTCGGCGTTGACAAATTTGTTCACAGCTTGTGACTCTGTAATTGCATTCTTTCTTCTGTCAGTTATCAGCTGTTACTTTTAGCTTGCTTTAGAAAAAAAGTATAAAAAAAGTATATTTGATTAAAGTTCATTCTAAGTTTTATTAAAAATGCATTTACTTTCTTTTAAAAAATCCGCAATTACTTTTTGGGCAACCCAATAGTAAAGGCAAATCCACTGAAACAGCCCTTCACGACTTAGTCGGCTACATAGAGGGTTCTCTTGCTGTCAAGGAATATACAATGGCAGCATTTCTTGACATTGAAGGTGCTTTCAATAATGTAAAACCGACGTCAATCATGAAGGAGTTGGAGTTTCTAGGCATCAACTCTACGGTAAGATATTATCCTATATGGTGTTGTGGTCTGGTGGACGGCGCTTCAAAAATCCACCTACCGGATCCAAAGGATGGCTTGTTTGTGCATCACAGCTTTCTCATGGTCATGTGGTGGCTACGGACACTGTGTTATCCTTAATACAATATCCGATGTTCCAGGCAGTGTGAATTACACCCTACCTGAGCCGCTTAGAAAGGCTAAAAATTACTGTACCACTATTGCAGATAGAACCGATTGGAACTACGATATCCCTGGTAACAGAAGTTAAATAGACTTCTATACGAATGGTTCCAAACTAAATGACCAGGTGGGCTTTGGGGTTACCCCACCACTGCAGTGTGTATCAAGCCGAGATCCTTGCAATTAAGGAAGTGGTGGAATGGCTAAGATATAATGTCATTACGACGAAAATCTTCTCAGACAGCCAGGGAGCTATTAAATCCCTGGAGAACGTATTTCTGAACACAAAAATCGCTCTCGATTGTCGCAGATCTCTCAACGAGATGGCTGAACAGTTCAAAATTCACCTGTTTTGGGTGCCGGGCCACAGAGATATCCCAGGGAATTGTAAAGCAGACGAGCTTACGAGACTAGGAACTACCTTACACATTCCAGGGACACTGGAATTTGTGGGTATGCCTCTAGCGACATGTAAGCTAAGTATGAAGGACCAGGCTCGAAGGGCAACGAATAATAGATGGTCACAAAGATGGGGCTGTGAGCATTCCAAAACTATGTGGCCTCATCTAGACTTGAAGAGGTCTACAACTTTGCTGTCATTGGCTAGAACAGACGTCTCAGTCATTGTGTCCGTCATGACAGGTCACTGTCTAATCGTAGAACATGCTGACATACTGAAGGTTGCCAGCAACGACTTTTGCAGAAGCTGTAGGGACATCGAGGAAGGAAGGTTGCTAGCAACGACTTTTGCAGTAACTGTAGGGACATCAAGGAAGAAGAGACTATAGAAACCCTTCTGTGTGTGTGTCCCGCACTAGCAGTTGGAAGGAGTTCCACTTTAGGTTCTCATTTCTTTGAGAACCTGTCTGATTTAGCGGATGTGAACATTCGTAAGTAATTGGGCTTTTTAAAGCGATCTGGATGGTTCAGCGGTAGGAACTAGAAGGCATCTTCCTTCTTCCGTTTCTGTGGTATCACAATGGACGAAATAGCCTTAGTGTGTCTGATGACAGACTTCCACTTAAACGTAACCTAACCTAACCTTCCTATCGTCGCCTCGATTATACCGCGATGGTATGACCTGCTCCTATCCTCAAACCATTCTCCCGTTGCCTGAAGTTTCATAACCACAATGGCTGCCTCACACTTAACCTGTATGGCAATAGTCTCCAGCGCCCTAGTGGGCGTGGTCCTCATTGCTCCGCCTATGCTAAGACAACATGTTCTTTGAACCTGTTGTATGGTTCTTATGTTACACTTTTCTCCATAGCAGTCCACCAAACTACTGAGACATAAGTAAGTATTGGTCTAATCATGCTCATGCCAGTGGTCTATCCTCGCATTCAGGTCCCATTTCGAGCCAACCGCCCGATGCTGCTGAAAGTGACACTTCCTTTTAAGTTTCCTATCCACGATCACACCTAAGTATTCGACCTTGTTGAGAAAACGTGCTGCGTCACCTTCGTTTTTCTAGTGAACAGGCTTATTTCAGTCTTTTCTGGATTAACATTGACATCCCTGGTCCTAGCCCAGTCTATGCCATATGCAAGAACTTTTTGACCCTTGGTATCCACAATACGTTCCATAGTTTTGAGTAGTAAGGACGTAAGGCTTATAGGTTTGCAGGCCTTTGGTGTCGTATAACTTGTCGGGCTTAGATATAAATACCACCCTTGCCTCCCGCCAGGCTTTTGGATACCCTCCTTCTGCAGTAACGCCGGAAATATTCCATCAGGTCTGGGTGACTTAAATGGTTTGAAGCTCCGCAAGGCTTCCTTGATTATTAATTCCGTTATGATAAGCCATCGATCAACCTCATTATTCCAAGATTCCGGTGCCTCCGTGGGTGACGTCGTAACCTGTGGAAAATGCGTTTTCATCAAAAGCCTTGACATGTCCTCCGTTGTCTCCGTTCTCACTCCCATGTCGTCTACTAAGGCTTTATTGGGTTGCCCAAAAAGTAATTGCGGATTTTTTAAAAGTAAATGAATTTTTAATAAAACTTAGAATGAACTTTAATCAAATATACTTTTTTTACACTTTTTCTTAAAGCAAGCTAAAAGTAACAGCTGATAACTGACAGAAGAAAGAATGCAATTACAGAGTCACAAGCTGTGAAAAAATTTGTCAACGCCGACTATATGAAAAATCCGCAATTAATTTTTGGGCAACCCAATAGTTTGGACATCGGTTTTTGAGAGAAACTTTTTCATCTTGGCGGCGTCATTAACGCTATCGACCTGGTCGCAGAATACACGAAGCACGTTTGCCGCTCTGGCAATCTTATTGTATTCCTTCAGCCATGTGTAGTACACATCCCAGTAAACTTCCGCTTTTTTACGACGAGCCGCGAGCCACCACGAAACACTTTCCCAATGTTGCAAATCTCCCTGATCATCCAGGGTTTCTTGAGCTCATTTTGTTTCTCGAAGAGGACAATTATCTTTGAAAGTCTCCACTAGTGCTGTCGTAATCCTGTTGACATTTTTGTCAATCTAAATTACAATATCTTGCCCAAGTCTGCTTCTGAGTAGTCTTCCGAATTTTGGCCAATTGGTTTTCAACTTATTGCGAAAGCTTATCGTTTTCGGCACGGGCGGTGCTATTCTAAACCTAATGTTGTGGATATCAAATTGTTTTTTTTTTTTCTCAAGCACCTTTCGTTTGAACCCTATAGTGTCGTGATTGGTCTATATATCTATTTTCCGGGTTTTGGGTGGCCCCCGACCCCAACAATAGAAACCATTTTTTGTAAGAGTGCAAAAAATTTCGAACGTATCGCATCTGGTTTTTTGAAAATTAGGCTAATGAGAAGTGCTTTTAAGGGGAGGAATGGCACATCAGACATTTCGACTCAAATATCGATATTAAATTTGTGGTTCACTGCCAAATCCCTTTAATTTGAGCGCCATATTGCCATGGTCGGTGAACGTGAACCGTTTGGACAGTGTTTTGAGGATGGGTCGCCCACCTATATCAAAAAATTTATGTATAGCCTATGTTTCCTTCCAGACCAACCTACACAGTCTGTGACAATTTTAAGAAAATCAGTTCAGCCGATTCTGAGTCTGAGGAACAACCAAACAAACCGAGTCCCATATAGTCATAATTGTTTAACATGCCCATATGGGGCGTTTTCGGGGGGTTGGTGTGACCCCCTATACTTCAATCTGATTTTGTATGCCAGATTCGTAATCTACTCCCGAATACATTTCATTTGATTAGACGTTCAATTTATCTGCTTTTAGAAGTTTTGGGGTTAGGGCGACTTCCTGGGTACGTGGACCCAATTTTTAACACCATATTCGCATTCTACACTTCAATACCCATATTGTCATTATCGGTCCATTTTTGATTTTGGGTGGAGTTTTTGGGGTAGCGGGGGAGATTCCGCCCCTTTTCGATGTCAACAAACTCCTCCTCCTCCTGTCCATATCCGCCATCTACTACCGAATACCTGTCATTTGAGTCCCATATTGTCATGATAGTCCAATAAACCCATTTTAGGGGGTTTTGGGGTTGGGGCAACCCCCCAGTTACTTGGACCCAATTTTTTATATGAAATTCGTAGTCTACTCCTGAACAAATTTGCATATTTTTCCCACGAACATTCCACTAAGGAACAAGGGAAAACTTCTCACATATCAATGAGTGCAGTCCAATTTAAGTTTAAGCTCAATGATAAGGGGCCTCCTTTTTATAGTCGTATCCAAACAGCGTGCCCCAGTGCGACCTCTCTTTGGAGAGAAGTTTTATGGCATAATACCTCACAAATGTTGCAGGCATTAGGAGGGGAAAACCACTGCTGAAAATTTTTTCTGATGGTTTCGCCAGGATTCGAACGCAGGCGTTCAGCGTCATAGGCGGACATTCAAACCTCTGCACTACGGTGGCCTCCTGAACACCTTTCCTGAATATCTTGCATGGTAGGTTTTGGCTATTGTGTGTGTTGCTGATGTTAGATGTTCTTTTTGAGTGATAGAAGTTTTTTTTTGGCGCAGAGTCTAGCATGTCCGCCTATAACGCTGAACGACTGGGCTTAAATCCCGGCGTGAACATTAGAAAGAACAAGTAAAAGCGTGCTAAGTTCGGCCGGGCCGAATCTTATATACCCTCCACCATGGATCGCATTTGTCGAGTTCTTTTCCCGGCATCTCTTCTTAGGCAAAAAAAAGGATATAAGAAAAGATTGGCTCTGCTATTAGAACGATATCAAGATATGGTCCGGTTCGGACCACAATTAAATTATATGTTGGAGACCTGTGTAAAATGTCAGCCAATTCGAATAAGAATTGCGCTCTTTGTGGGCTCAAAAAGTAAAATAGAGAGATCGATTTATATGGGAACTGTATCTGGCTATGGACCGATTCAGACCAGAATAAACACGTATGTTGATGGTCATGAAAGAATCCGTCGTACAAAATATGACTGCTATATCAGGTTATGAACCGACTTGTAGCTTGACTCCTTCGGAAGTTAGCGTGCTTTCGACAGACAGACGGGCGGACGGACGGACGGACATGGCTAGATCGACATAAAATTTCACGCATTCAAGAATATATATACTTTATGGGGTCTCAGACGAATATTTCGAGCAGTTACAATCAGAATGGCGAAATTAGTATACCCCCCATCTTATGGTGGAGGGTATACAAATTTCCATGCTGGCTATGTTGGTAAGGTATCCTGCCATGTTAAAAACTTCTATACCAAGTGGTGGCGCTTTGTGGCACGCGCAGGCCCCTTATCATTAAGCTTAAATTTTAATCGTATTGCATTCATTGATATGAGAGAAGGATCCCCTGTTGCTCAGTGGAATGTTCGTGAGAAATTAAGCTGGTATAAAATTTTGTCCAAATTTTATTTATAAAGACATTAAGCAAATTTTTTTTGCCAAAATTTGCTTAAAGTTTTTTTTTCGAAAATTTACTCTTCTTTCAAGTGTTCAAGGAATTTTCCAATAAAAGTCATTCAATTTTATGTTATCTCCAACTAATGTAAAACATGTGCTTCTGGCAGCATCCAATTCAAATCCTTTCGAAAATATTTCAAATGCCTACCTTGCCAGGAAGACGAAAACAATTTGAAAATGTTTATGAAGCACAAAAAGTCTAATTGCTTTCAAATAAATTTCATTTAGACAAGCAGCAGAATCACTCCAAGCACTTCACCACCTCATTCTTTAATAAAATGCATGCTGACTGCATTTAAAACCAAATACTCTGGCCCATGGTGTACAGTATGGGAAATCCTTTAAGCCACAAAGTTAACACACAACAAAAAGAACAACAACCAATTTGTTGCCAGCAACAAGAGCGTCAAGAGTCTACAACCCCAGGCCATGCAACAATCCTAGCCAGCTTTCACCTTTGGATGGTGAAAGAGATGGTGGAAAGGTTGGCTGTTCGGTTGGATGCTTGCATGTATTACGGAGTCATCAAAATGCATATAATTGCACACAAGGGTGTGACAGATGTCAACGTTAAAGAAACATTTTCAAATCATGCCGAGCAAAAAAAAAAAATGGTAGCAGCCAAAGCAGGGTGCATTACCAACACCACCACCATTCAAACCAACAAAGTAACAGCAAACAATGGCAACAGCATTAGCAGAAGCAACATCACAAATGCCGTAATTACTAAGTACACAAAGCTCTATCTGTGTCGACCTACAATGGCTGTGTAAGGCAATCCTTAGCTCCCTGCCATTCAGGGCTCCATAATGCACCCCAAATAAGAGCAGTCAGCCATCCAGTTCAAATGCACAACGAGATATTTAGACAAGGACTTTGGATACTCCACACAGTCACGCATTGCCTCTATTGCACTTGGTTTTAGGACTAAAGGCTGTTTGCACATGCCGCCACCATCACCACCATTCAAAAAGTACGAAATGGAGCCAACACATTTACCTCTTTCAATAAAAGCATTTAAGGCTGGAAATGATGATAACAACAGCCTTTGCTAAGCCATACAGGGCCAGAAAGGGCCATAGAAGTGGAGCGGAGGCAATAGAGCGGATCTCCTCTGGTCTGTATGGAGGTTTTGCAAAGTTTCAAAGGTGTCTGTTGCGTGTTTACGCAACGTAACCAAAAGTCAAACCTCGATTAGGATTCAATATGCGAGGAAATGGATATGGAACAACGTGGAAAGGCCAGGACTTTTGCAGGCATATGTTGATGCACACATAGAAAGAAATGCACATGTGTGTTGAAGCAAATCGTTATCTCGTTGTGAAGATAGAATAGATACAAAACCTTGTTGATATTGTTTTAACTAGGCTGTCATTTGGAATTTAATCGAGGATGGTTCACAAAAATGTTAAAAAGAATTTACTCGCAGATTTATGTTGTAAAGTTTCCTTGATATTAAAAAAAAATTCCAAATCATCTTTACTGGAAACTTTAGCTCATAGGCAATACTGACTTCTAAAATATTTTCTTAATTTAAATGCGCTTTATAAAAAAGTAATGGAAATTTACATTTCCAACTCGGTGTTTAGCTTTTTGTTATGAAATTTCCAAAAATTTAATTCCCAGCCTCAAATTGACCACACGAAATCCTTTGAACGTACTAAACTATTACCGAAAGATTCTCATCTTTCACTGTTCACCGTTAGAGTGGATTGCCAACTCACATACCGGAAGTAACACTTAAAATGTTTTTGTGTTTGGCCCCATCACCAGAGGTATTCTTCAAGGGGCAATTAAGTTGATGCAACGCATATCTAACGTACGTGGCAAACGGCTACCGAAGCAGAATGTTATGCTGGAGATCAACATAAAATGAAAGTAACGCATGTAACCTGGGGAGTTATAGAGTCTAAAAGGTTTCAGAATTTAAAACAGCATTTTTGCTGCTTAGGTTGCAGGAGAACGACATCATAAACCGACAGACAGTGGCATGGCAAATGAACGCTTGTCGGACGGTGTGGCCGGGTATGATGATGGTTCTCATCGTTGCTGCTGCATTCTCATATGTGAAAACCTAAATGCTCTAGAGCTTAGAGAATAAACCAGCGTAAAGCAATTTGGTCCTTGGCATTTTGGGTTTTTTGTAGTAAATCGAGCTCCAAAGTAATCTGTGGGGCATGTTGCCGCTATAAAATAGCCATTAACAAGGTTGTAAGCCAAAAGAGTTTCTTTTATGATCTCTTTTTCCAAAGAAGGCCAGGATTCTAACTCACCTACGCTGAATTGTCAAAGGTCAATATATCTTCTAGTTTCCTAAATTTAAAGAGATATGAACCAAATTTAAATTCCCATTTTTATTTTATTCTCCGACATTTTCTATACCTTAAGGGAAAACTTTCAATTGGTTTTTTTGTTACTTTCTTGTTTTCCGTTTTTCTTTACCTCCACTGTCCACTTTTTCTATCTGCAGTCACAAACCACAAAATTACAATCTTGGCCAGAGAGGAAAAAAAGTGAAGGAAAATAGAAAAAAACGTGTCTATGATAAGTTTCGTGTCTCTGGTGTTTTCTACAACCAATATTGTCATTTAGAAAGAAAGCACAGAAAGGACAAAAAATAATGACGGCAACGGACGGCAGTAGTACCGGGAACTGTGTTCAGGAAACTCCCAACAATTTCCTGCTTGAAAATGTCAACAGCACTCAGGCAATTATCTGAGGTGCAAAAACAAATTAAAAATCTGTAAGAGGCAAAGGACCAAAAGGCAACATTACCAAGGATATGAAAAACTAAACAGCCAGCATTGGAAGGTGGAAACCCAATGGACCTGGGCGTAATGTTTAGGTGGCGAAAATGATGCCAGCATAAGAAGTGAATTATAGCAGAATTTAAGATGAAACTGTGGTGCAAAATATTTCATAGTTAATTCGTAATTTTGATTTATTTAATTCAGTTTTTTCGTTTCTTCTTTTTAGTTCATTCCAGATTATTCCATTTAATTTCATTTCATTTCATTCCACTCAATTCCATCTCATTCCATTCCAATCCATTCCATTCCATTCCATTCCTTTCATTTCATTTCATTTCATTTCATTTCATTTCATTTCATTTCATTTCATTTCATTTCATTTCATTTCATTTCATTTCATTTCATTTCATTTCATTTCATTTCATTTCATTTCATTTCATTTCATTTCATTTCATTTCATTTCATTCCATTTCATTCCATTCCATTTCATTTCATTTCATTTCGTTTCATTTCATTTCATTTCATTTCATTTCATTTCATTTCATTTCATTTCATTTCATTTCATTTCATTTCATTTCATTTCATTTCATTTCATTTCATTTCATTTCATTTCATTTCATTTCATTTCATTTCATTTCATTTCATTCCATTCCATTCCATTCCATTCCATTTCATTTCATTTCATTCCTTTCCTTTCCATTTCATTCCTTTTCATTTCATTCCATTCCATTTCATTTCATTCCATTTCACTTCACTTAATTTCACTTCACTTCACTTCACTTCACTTCACTTCACTTCACTTCACTTCACTTCACTTCACTTCACTTCACTTCACTTCACTTCACTTCACTTCACTTCACTTCACTTCACTTCACTTCACTTCACTTCACTTCACTTCACTTCACTTCACTTCACTTCACTTCACTTCACTTCACTTCACTTCATTTCACTTCACTTCACTTCACTTCACTTTAATTCCATTTAACTCCATTTCATTCCAATTAACTCCATTTCATTCCATTTTATTCCATTTCATTCTTTTTTATTCTATTTCATTCAATTTCATTCCATTCCATTTCAATCCATTTCATTCCATTCCACTTCATTTGATTTCATTCCAATTGATTCCATTTCATTCCAATTCATCCCATTTTTTTATTTTTATTTTAATTTATTTTTATTCATTTCATTTTATTTTTTATTTTTTTTTATTTTATTTTATTTTATTTTATTTTATTTTATTTTATTTTATTTTATTTTATTTTATTTTATTTTATTTTATTTTATTTTATTTTATTTTATTTTATTTTATTTTATTTTATTTTATTTTATTTTATTTTATTTTATTTTATTTTATTTTATTTTATTTTATTTTATTTTATTTTATTTTATTTTATTTTGTTTTAATTTTATTTTATTTTATTTTATTTTATTTTATTTGATTTTATCTTATTTTATTTTAGTTAATTTTATTTATTTTTATATTATAAACATTTATTTTAAGATCTATTCCAAATAACTACCGTGTCCTTGGTTATATTGGCTCACCCCATTGCTATACAAGTTAAAAGAAGTAAATTAATTTCCAGCATTCCATTGCAATCATAGACATTCTCACACATTCTCTTGGGGCAAGCTGCACATATGATATACGATATCAAGGCTATAATTTACTCTATTCCAAGTGTCTTAGAGTGGGTGTGTGTGTGTGTGTCTGTGTGAAAGTATCTCTCCCTTTCTCTGCCTAGAAATGTACAATGTCGCAAATTTCTATTATGCTCATGCACTTATTACGCCTCTTCCACCTCCTAAGCACTCTTGACGTTGAGCTCTTTCCTGGTGGCTATGTATTGAGTCTGAAAACTTGCATATATATGGCCGTATGTGTCTCCAAATGAACAAAAGAAACCGGCAAGAACGATGGAGGACATCGAAAGTAAAAGTAAATGTTGTGGCAAAACAAAAATAGCTTCATTTATAATAGGCAACAACAACGATCCGTAGAAAGTCATTCCTTTTCATTTGGGCATGCCATTCAACATTTGAGTTGGTTGGCTATGCAACAAAACACCCATAAAGTGAGAGAGGGAGTGGTGGGTTTTACAGCACATTGACAATGTGACTGCACTCTTTTGTTGGCTGTGTGTGCTGCAACAGCAGCAACAACTACAGTCAAGAAGCAGTTATTGTAATTAAAACCACAATCAAAAGTGTTCTTGAACAAATAAAGATACTTTACGAGTGACTTCTCATACTTTACTCCATTGATGTGTTTGTCTTGTTGTTGTTCTGCCAATAAAGTCGTTGTTTGGATGAATTCCGTTGACTCTTAATGCGATGAATTGCAGAAAGGGGTTATTAAACTTAAACGGTAATCGTATGTGGGAAGTTTTAAATGCCGTAAAATGTTTGCATCAATCACTTGAAAATTATGTGAAACGAGAAGTCAAGGTAAGCAGTATTTGAGATTAAAAATTAAGTCGTTAAGAAAATTTTCCATATTTAACAATTGGGGGGAAATATACCACTTGTTATGGATCCCCTACTTGTCATTGCAAACAAGTGAATAAAGTTTATATAACATTGTGTCTTATTGCGATGACAACAATTTTTGTTTTTTTTTTTTGGTCTATCTATATTTTTGGAAACTTTGCTTCAGCATGTTTCACAATTTAAAAAAAGTCTATTTCATTCCAGCAAATATTTATTCCAACACATATGTATACACCATTGCGTATACGTATTGAAGATCATATTTATGTTACGTATACGCACTAACATACCACTAAAGATCTTCAGTTATTGAAGATATTTACATATCTAATTCATGGTAGCATTTTTTCATAATAATACACTAAATAAAATCATGTACGCGATGGGAAATCGATTTTAGACCTTTTGTTGGGAAGTATTCACAATACTGCGTATGCTTACGAGCCCGTTACAAACAGTTACCAGCCATTTAGATCACCAGTAGCAGTTGGAATAATTCTGGCATCAGTAGTTTGGTGAATGACGCCGGAGAAAAAGTGCAAATTACAACAGATTCATAAAACATGTTGACTTGGCATAGGTGGGACGATGCGAAACACGCCTATTAGGGCACTGGAGACAGTTCCAGATGTCCGACCTAAAGACATACAGATTAGGTATGGGACAACCACAGCGAGTGTGGGACGGTCTTTAGGCAAAGGGAGAGTGAATAGAAGAAAGTTCTAGATCATAACATCTCGGAAGCGCACCGGGAAGTAAGATAGTTGAGAACTCCGATTACCGTTGCGGGGGTCATGGGTTCGATTCCCACCTAAGGTTAGTGGCACCAGCGTCTTGGATTGACGGAAAACTGGTATTGCCATCTGGTGGCCACCGTGGTGCAAACGTTAGCATGTCCGCCTAAGACGCCGAATGCCTAGGTTCAAATTCCGGCGTGAACATCAGAAAAATTTTCAGAGGTTGTGATGAACACGTCCTATAAAAGGAGGAAGAAACTTTGCTCATTGTCGTAATAGCAATGAATTTGAAAGAAAAGTAAGAGGTATTAAGACACAGCACCAGCGTATTGCATTGACGGAATTCTGGTATTGCCATCTAGCGGCCACCGTGGTGCAGATGGTAGCATGTCGTCATCATTGAGCTTAAACTTTAATCGGACTGCACTCATTAATTTGAGACAAGTATCTCTTGTTTTTTAATGGAATTTTCATGGGACATTTTGATAGCAGTAATAGTTTATGCTACACGGATAAATAATATCGAGAGAAAGATCGAGGATCGAGATACTGACTTCTGTGTCTGGCTGCCTGACCTGCAGGGGAAAGTCCAAGCAATTACAGAATGCGTGAGGTAGTACGGAATAAATGTAAGCAGATCGAGTTTGAATATACTGACAGATATTTACGAAGCAGCTGCATAAATCTAAGATGGAGACACAAGAGAGCTCACCGCAGGAGTGCGGCTGTGATGAATACACTTTATAAAAGGAGGAAGCAAAGTTATGTTAGGTTGAAAGAGACATACACCTAAGCCAGTAATCGATTTGTTGTGCGTTCTAAAAACTAAAATGTAACCTCTAAAAAGAAAATTTTATGTTAGGAATTTCGTGCTACTTATAAAATCCTTAATTGTTTTCAATACCACTCCCCTAAGTTGGTTCATGTCTGCTATTGTGTCCTATGTATCCCGTTATGATACCAATAGCTATACTGACCTCTTTCTGGCTTCCTTTTAGTAATAGCCTCGTCTTCCCACGATCTGGATCCCCCAAAAGGATTTTCGCCGTCCTTCCGACCGTTTCGCGGTGCCACAATGTTGCATGCACATTCGTCTCCCACTCCCTTAATTCGGACTGCGTCGACCCGAAAGGCTTTGGGTTAACCAAGTTTTTTCGACGGCAGTCCTCTGGCCTTCACCGCCAAATCGTCTACCCTTTCATTTCCCCTTACTCCGTTATGGTCCGGCACCCAAACGATGCGGATTTGGCCATCCTCAAGGAAGGCGTTCATCTCCTTCTTACACTCTACGACTGTTTATGATCTTATGGCAATTTTACTGTCGGTAAAGATGTTCACACCCGACGTCCGTGATCGCCCGGATCTCTGCCTGCAGGACCGTATTATGGTCAGGCAGTCTAGAACAGATCTCAGTCCCTGGGTTCCCAATGTAAACCCCAGTCCCACTCTGTCCTCTAGCTTTGATCCATCCGTGTAACATGGTCTTACAGATGGCAATACTAGGGTTCCGTCAATCCAAGAGTGTGTCGATGGCAGTAGTGCGTCGCATTCGATTTCAAGGTTCATCTCAGGTATCCGATCAGAAACCTCTCCACTTCCTTCCAGGTTTCCTATCATCGCCTCGATTATACCGCGATGGTATGAGCTGCTCCCATCCTCAATCCATTCTCCCATCGCCTTAAGTCTCATAGCCGCAGTGGCTGCCTCACACTTAATCTGTATGTCAATGGGTCAATAGGTGATCCCTCATCCTAGTCCTTACACACGTCACTCAATATACTGAACACGGCCAAAGGGTTTTTGGAGCGACTCATAAAGTCACAGCTTCAGGAAGACATAATTGACAAAGGTGAACTCTCAGTAAAATAATATGGTTTCCGAATAGGAATGTCGACGATGGGAGCTCTCAGGAACATGATGGAGGTAGTAGAGGAGGCTAGGCAAAAAAACCATTCCTCCAGACCAATTGTTCTCTTAGTTACACTGGAAGTGAGGTGAGAAACGCATTCAATAGCTTCAGATGGTCTAACTTATTTCGGCACTCAGAGAGAATTTTTAAGTGCCGGCATAACAGGAAGCAAGTTGCAAGCTGTGAGAGTCCAGCCAGTTTTTTCCTCTTAGCATCACCAGCCACAGAATGCTACTGAAGCAGGTAATGCTAAGAGAAAAGGAAGGCTACAATCTCACGGCTTGCAACTTGCAATGCCAAAAATTGGAAATTGCTGGCTTAGGTATATGTGCATAGTGGCATGAGTTGGATTATAATCCGCACCCTCTTCTTCAACCTAACCTAACAGACACCAAAATTTGGAAAAAATGTATACAAGATTCAAATGGATTTGTTTAAATTTCATATACTACCAGAAAATTTACCAAAATTGTCTTCCAGATAATATTAGCCATTTTATGCAACGGGTTTTTGTTTTTTAATATTTTTTTTACAGATTTCATGTTTTAGCTGACATATCAATTTAAAAGTTAACATGATAGACGTCTGCACATTATGCTGTTTTGAAAGCAATGAAATTTATGTACAACTTTCAATGCAAACACACATTTAGCTAACGTGTGATGTTTTTTTGTGATATTTTCAAGAATATTTGCCTGCCGAAACTTATTGTGAAGTAAAAACATTTGTATTGTCACTTGCAAGTTTTAGTTGGCAGCCTTTTTCTTGGGAAATTCTTTCCCTTCTCCGAAACATACTAAAGGGAAACATACTAATAGGAATGATGCCCTCACTTCTAGCAAATATGTCTCTCCAAAGTAACAAAAATTCCTCAATTGATCCTTTGATGGTGATAGAAAAGTTAGGTTTCTTTTTATACCCTACACTACCTACACCTACTGTGGTACAGGGTATTACAACTTAGTGAATTAGTTTGTAACACCCAAAAGGAAGAGAGACGGACCCATTGATAAGTATACCGATCGATCCAGAATCACTTTCTGATTCGATTTAGCTATGTCTGTATGTCTGTCTGTCCATGTTAATTTGTGTACAAACTACAGGTTGCAATTTTCATCTGATCGTCTTCAAATTTGGTACAGCCATGTTTTTCGGCCTAGACACGAAGCCTATTGAATTTGGAAAAAATCGGTTCAGATTTGGATATAGCTCCCATATATATGTTGGTCCGATTTGAATTAATAATGCAATAAAAAGGTCACTAGTTAACCGATTCTCTCGAAATTTGATAGGAAGGATTTTCTTATGACTATCGACATTATTGGTGAATTTGATAGAAATCGGTTCAGATTTAGATATGGCTCTCATATATATATATAGCCCGATTTTCTCTCCTATAGCCATTGCAAGCGCATTTATTGACTAATCTTCCCAAAATTTTGTACAACACCTTCCTCAACAACTATCACGATATCTGAGAAGTTTGTTTGAAATCGGTTCAGATGTGGATATAGCTCTCGTATATATGTTCGTCCGATTTGCAGAAATAATGCAATAAAATGGTCATTTGTTAAGCGATTCTCCCGAAATGTGGCAGGAAGGATTTTTTTATGACTCTCGACATTACTGGAGAATTTCATAGAAATCGGTTCAGATTTAGATATAGCTCTTACATAAATATATAGCCCGATTTTCACTCCTAGAGCCATTGCAAGCGCATTTATTGACCAATCATTCCAAAATTTTGTACAACGCCTTCTTCAACAACTACCATGATATCTGAGAAGCTTGTTTGAAATCGGTTCAGATTTGGATATAGCTCCCTTATATATGTTCGTCTGATTTTTAGTAATAATTCAATAAAATGGTCACTTGTTAACCCATTTCCCTCGAAATTTGGCGGGACGGATTTTCTTATGACTCTAAACACTACTGGTGAATTTCATAGAAATCGGTTCAGATTTAGATGTAACTCTCATTTATATATATCGCCCGATTTTCACTCCTAGAACCATTGCAATTGCATTTATTAACCAATTTTCCCAAAACTTTGTACAACGCCGTGCTCAACGACTTCCACATTATCTAAGAAGTTTGGTCGAAATCGGTTCAGAATTGGATATAGCTCATATATATATGTTTGTCAGATTTTGGGCTATGCCCAATAATGTTGTCATTGGTCAACCGTAGTTATTACAGTTTGAACATACGCCGAAGTCGATCAAAATTGGTTCAGAATTGGATATAGCTACCACATTGTACTTATGAGGTAGGTGTAGGGTATTATACAGTCGGCATCGGCCGACTTTTGCTCTTCCTTACTGGTTTTACTGTAAGATAGTTTGTGAGCCAAATAAAAAAAAATGTGCGAAGAGCATACAAATATTTGCAAAGCACGTAAAAATGTGATTTTGTAAGTTGCCTCTTCAGTTTTTTGACACAAGATTTTCATTTTTGTAAAAATAACTTTTTTTTTTGGTAAATGAAAGTAACTTCAAAGGTCAGACGTTGTCACCTAGAGAAACATGCAAAAGTTGTTGAATGTATTCTTCAACTATACTTAAGTTGAGCATGTGTTGTATGATGCTTTATGTTATACGTAGCAGAAGAGGGGCAAATAGAATTTAGTCTTTTTGGAATATTAGGGAATTTATGAAGCTTCGACCAAAATTTGTGTTTTAGATTAATAGTTTGGGTATCAAACTATGACTGTACTCCGCATTTCTTTGAAATAGAAGACGCGAAATATGAAGTACTGACGACATGGCAAGTACTGACGACATGGCAATTTATATACCCTTTCACGCTAGGAGGGGGATTACTAACGTCCGCCCTTCCATTTGAAGTTCATCGAAATATTGAACTCAGACCTAACAAAGTTTAGGTCGTTTAGGACATTCAAAGACGATTTAGGAATGTCCGGCCACCTCTCTGTCGGTCTATCAAAAACACGCTAATCCTCGAAGGAATGTAGTTAGGTGCTTGCCATTTTTCACAATTTTCAATCCCAAGGCAGCTGGCTGTACTGGATTGATCCGATGAAGTCCTTCAACGGCAAGGAATGCCGCCTCAGTGTATAACACACAACAACAACAACAACGAGGGCTACTCTATAAATTTGTAACTTAATAATGAAAATGCTAATTTTTATTATATAACCTGTAAGTCAGGCGCTGCCGACTGTATAATACCCTACAGCTGCCCTATAAGTACAAAGTGGGAGCTATATCTAATTCTGAACCGATTTTGATGGATCTCGGCTGATGTTTTCAGATTGGTTATTAGACAATCCGCATCAAATTACGAGCAAATATGTAATAACTACTGTTGACAAATGTAAACATTATTGCAAACTATCCAAAATCTGACGAAAATATATACGGGAGCTATATCAAAATCTGAACCGATTTAGAACAAACTTCTCAGATACTGTGGTAGTCGTCGAGGAAAGCGTTGTGCAAAATGTTGGCAAAATTGGTCAATAAATGCGCTTGCAGTGGCTCTTGGAGTGAAAATCGGGCAATATTTATATATGGCAGATATATCTAAATCTGAACCGATTTCTATAAAATTCACCAGTAATGTCGGAAGATATAAGAAATTACCTCCTGCCAAATTTCGAGAGAATCGATTGACAAATGACCATTTTTCTGCATTATTACTGCAAATTGGACGAACATATATATGGCAGCTATATCCAAATCTGAACCGATTTTTTCCAATTTTAATAGGCTTCGTCTCTAGGCCAAAAAACATGTCTGCACTAAATTTTAAGACGATCGGATAAAAACAGCGACCTGTACTTTGTACACAAATTAATATGGACAGACGGACAGACAGACAGACAAACGGACATAGCTAAATCAAATCAGAAAGTGATTCTGAGTCGATTGGTATACTTATCAATGGGTCTATAACTCTATTCTGGGTGTTACAAACAAATTCACTAAGTTTTAATAACCTGTAACACAGTAGTGGTGTAGGGTATAAAAATGTTTTTGTTGTCTGTCTATTAAAAGCGCGCTGTGAGCGTCATGCAGGCTGGAGCATTGGGGTCCGATCTGTGTGGTGTTCATTGGTGTAACGAGAAGTTTAGCTGCGAACTACTGGACGCGTCCACAGTATTAGTTGTAACGGCAGTCGCGGACAATCAGTGATGTCGACCGGAGAGTCTCAGTGAGAGGCCGGGTGGCACTGGTTCTTGCTGAAATACTGAGTGCCTATAATGCTCGATATGACAAGACAAGTTATTGGCGCCTTTAAATAACCAATGATCACCCTGATCCCGCGGCGATCGAGCCATTGGATCCGAACAAGCTTGTTCACCTATAGGGGCTAAAGACTAAATTTTAATAAATTTTTTTAAGGAAAAAATTTCAGCGAACAATTCTCTGAAGACAACATAACCTTAAGATTAAGTTTTTTTTTAAATATTTTGAATTTTAAAAATTTTTGAATAAAAATCGTTTTATTTCCTAAGTCCCTAACAAAAATGTAATTTTCTTAATATTTTAAGACCATTTAGCGAGTAAAGCTGGATTTTGGCATAAAACAGCACCTGTTGTCAAAAGAAGTGGGATTTTTTGCCATAAATTATTTTTTTTAATATACAATAGAAACCATCAAATGCAACAAGACATTAAAATGGATTCCAGAAATCTCACTGCTAAGAATTTTGAGAAATTTTTTTGTTTGATTTTTGGGATATAAAAAATTGCCGACTTTCGACACCCCAATTTTCCCGAAAACATGAAAGAAATAATTGTTGTAACTGGTTTCAGTCGTCCACTTTATGCCAATCCGAGTTTCATTACGATACATTTTTCCTACCTCATCGCAATGTAATTTTTTTAAGATAAAATTTTTGTGAAAATTTATTAAAAGTTTCTTTAAGCCAAAATCTTCATGAAATTTTCATGCCAACATTTTTTTTTTTACAAAATTGTTCCGAAAGACAAGCAATGAACAAAAACTTTTCTTTGGCATAATTGTATATGAATTTTCTCTTAATTTTTCTTTTATTTTAATTGATATTTGTTCTGTGGAAAAAATATTGGGTTGCCCAAAAAGTAATTGCGGATTTTTTAAAAGAAAGTGAATGCATTTTTAATAAAACTTAGAATGAACTTTAATCAAATATACTTTTTTTACACTTTTTTTCTAAAGCAATCTAAAAGTAACAGCTGACAACTGACAGAAGAAAGAATGCAATTACAGAGACACAAGCCGTTGAAAAAATTTTTCAACGCCGACTATATGAAAAATCCGCAAGTACTTTTTGGGCAACCCAATATTATTTTAAAAATGTCTTTAAATGAATTATTTAGTTTGCTTGTTAGTCTGAAAAACTTTTCTTAAGAATAATAAGTAACTTTTCGTTTTGTTTCACTTTCGAGACGAGCTCACTGATCGCAAATGGAAAAGCAAAGCCAGAGATCACAACACACACCAACCACTATGGGACGCGTTTCGTCATTTGGTTAGAATAGCTCATCGGCCTTATAAGGAGTGGAGGCTTTAAGGCCTTACATTGGTAGGTCGTACTTATACCGTATATACTGCGAAAACGTGTCTACGATGTAAGCTACACCTAACACAAGCCTGGCATCTTTCATACTAGTTTGACATTTTCACTATAAAATTAAGATATTCGCAAAGAAAACCACACTTTGAAGGCTTTAAAAGATTAGGATTGGCCTTTTAATAGTGTGTTGGTAATCAGTGCAAAATTCAGTTCTGACTTTATGACCAAATGTCACCGCCGATGGGTAAGTTTTTGCTCTCAATAGCGACCACAATCTTCAAAAAAAAAAAAAATTGAGGTATCTTTACCAATTTCACAGTAACAGAAGAATTTTGGAAATTTTCGATTTAAAAAAAATGTGGGGTGGACCCCCCCCCCACTCCCTAAAACAAAATCCTGGCTACACCTCTGACTGCCATGTAAACCGGTCTTGACTTCTTGAGCCTCTAGAAAGCGTAATTTTTATCCGATTTGGCAGAAATTTTGCATGAGGTGTCTTGTTATAATTTACAACAATTGTGTTGCAATAACCTGATATAGCTGTCATATTAACCGATCTGGTGTCTCGACTTGTTGAGCCTCTAAAGGGCATAATTCCTATCCGATTTGGCTGAAATTTTACATGACGTGATTCAATATGACTTTCAAAAACTGTGCTAATTATGGTTTAAATAGGTCCAAAACCTGATATAGCTGCCATATAAACCGATCTTGAATCTTGACTTCTTGAGCCACTAGAGGGCGCAATTCATTTAAGATTTGGCTGAAATTTGACATGACGAGTTTTGTTGTGACTTCCAACAACTTTGTCGAATATGGTTCAACTCGGTCTATAATCTGATATAGCTGCCACATAAACCGATCTGGGATCTTGACTTCTTGAGCCTCTATAGAGTGCAATTATTATCCGATTTGGCTGAAATCGCCATGATCTTCAACAACGTGTCAAATATGGTCTGAATCGGTTTATAGCCTGATGCAGCTCCCCTATAAATCGATCTCCCTATTTTGCTTCTTGAGCACCCAAAGGGGGCAATACTTATACGATTTGGCTGACATTTTACACAATGACTTCTTCTATGATCTCCAACATACCTTGATATAATTCCAATTAATTTTAATGTATCCTTTCTTCGCCCTTAAAGAGATACCGGGAAAAGAACTCGACAAATGCAATTCATGGTGGATGGTATATAAGATTCGGCCCGGCCGAACTTAGCACGCTTTTACTTGTTATTGTATAAAAATGTTTTTTTTTTCAAAACTATCCTCCAACATGATTTATACATTTTTGCATGCGCGCTAATCACGTGTCGAAACAATTTTTTCACTCCGATTGAGACACCTTCAAAACATGGATATTGAACGCTTCAACAGCATTTTCTGGCAAAGAAAATCATTGACTACTCATTTTTGTCTTGATGTGTAGGAATGGAAAGAAGTCATTGGGTGTCAATTCAGGGCTGTATGGCGGATGACCGGTGATTTCGATGTTTTAGCCGGTCAAAAAGGTGCTGGGGTGCTGCTGAGCCGATGTGCGAGAGCTCGCATTGGTGAATAATGATTCGTCTTCTCTTGTTTGTTTTTCGAATTTCTCTCAAGAGTAAGGCAATCAAATTGTGGTATACCACTCAGTGTTGAATGTCCTACATTGCTCAAGCGGAACAGTCGTCACATGATCAGTTTGGCCAAAGAAAAAGGGCGACCACTTGCTTCGAAGTGCTTCTTGCACTAACAACTTCCATTGAATTTTGAAGCAACGCTATCATATTTTTCAACATTTCGTCGCACCATCCGGCACTAGCTTTTATTTAAGCGACTGTCAAACTGTGCGGAGTCTAACAGGAAGAAACCTTTTTTACGACAATGTGTTCATACAATATCGAATTATGCTGGTGGAAAACATGCCCAAGGTATTAATGTTCTCTGGTAAAACGGTCGTTTTTGAACGACCTTCACGGAACTTGACTTTGAGCGACCGTCGGCCACAACTGAATTCAATAAGTCAGTTTTTCACAGTGCTATAGGATGGTGCTTCAAGTTCATCAATGCACTCTTGCCGTGATAATCTACGACGAAAATGTTCACGAGTTAATTCTATTTTTTTTTACCCACCACCATAGGATGTGGGTATACTAATCTAGTTATACTGTTTGTAACACCTCGAAATATTCGTCTAAGGCCCCATTAAGTATATATATTCTTGACGACGTCTCGACGTCTTGAGTTGAACTAGCCATGCCCGTCTGACCGTCCGTCAGTCTGTCGAAATCACGATAGCCGCCGGACGCGTAAAGGTAGCCGCTTGAAATTTTGCTCTAATACTTAATATTGATGCATTGATGGCTCTACAGGAGCGTGATTAGACCAATACGTACTTCCGCCGGCTGCTATGGAGAAAAAGTGCAACATAAGGACCATACAACAGATTCAGAGGACATGTTGTCTTGACATAGGCGGAGCGATGAGGACCACGCGCACTAGAGCACTGGAGACTATTCTAGATATCTGACCCATTGACATTCAGATTAAGAGTGAGGCAGCCACTGGGGCTATAATCGAGGCGACAATAGGAAACCTGGAAGGAAGGAAAGAAGTTTCCGATCGGATACCTGAGATGAACCTTGAAGTCGAGTGTGAGGCACTGCTGCCATCGGCACAGTCTTGGATTGACGGAACCCTAGTATTGCCATCTGGGAGATCATGTTACACGGATGGATCAAAGCTAGATGACAAAGTGGGCCTGGGGGTTTACATTGAGAACCCAGGGACTGAGATCTGTTTTAGACTGCCTGACCGTAATACGGTCTTGCAGGCGGATATCCGGGCAATCACGGAATGCGTGAAGTGGTGTGGTGCAAACGCGAGGACGTCGAGTGTGAACATCTTTACCGACAGTAAAATTGCCATAAGGGCAATAACAACCAGGATGGTAAGGTCAGGAAGAGTCCTGCAGTGTAAGAACGAGATTAATGCCTTCTCTAAGGATGGCAAAATCCGCATCGTTTGGGTGCCGGGCCATAACGGAGTAAGGGGAAATGAAAGGGCAGACGATTTGGCGGTGAAGGCCAGAGGACTGCTGTCAATAAACTTGATTAACCCGAAGTCTTTCGGGTCAACGCAGTCCGAGTTATGGGAGTGGGCGACGAATGCACATGCAACATTGTGGAACACCGAAATGGTCGGTAGGACGGCGAAAATCCTATGGGGGGATCCAGATTGTGAGAAGACGAGGCTAGACGAGGCTAGACGAGGTCAGTATAGCTATTGGTATCATAATGGTATACATAGGACTATGAGCTCACTTATGTAAAATCGGTGCGGAAAGTGATAGCATGTGTAGGGCATGCGGGGGAGATGATAAGATGTTGGAGCATTTCCTTTGTCATTGCTCGGCTTTCGCGTCTTACAGATCCCGGCACTTAGGTGGAGACACACTACCAGACATGAACTTACTTAGGGGAGTGGTATTGAAAACAATTAAGGATTTTGTTAGTAGCACGGAATTCCTAACTTAAAATTTCTTTTTAGAGGTTACTTTATAGTTTGTAGAGCTCACAACAAGCCGATTACTGGCTTAGGTGTATGTCCATAGTGGCATGGGGCGGATTAATATCGGCACCCTCTTTTCAATATAACCATAACCTAGCAGAATGCATGGTGATGGGCTCCCAAGATTCCGCCCGGCAGAGTTTATCACGCTTTTATTTGTTTCAAATTCAAGTCACTATAAACAACACAAATGATGATAGTACGTCAAAACGTTCTGGATACGATGGTGCTAGAATTATCAAACTTTCCAATGGATGTGTAAAATTGCCATGACAACACTTGCTGTTGTTTTCTGGCCTAGGTCAGAAACTTATATAGCAGCCCTGGTATTAGTTCAGGGCTGTTGGAGTTGTAAATGGGCCAAAACGGTTCATGTTTTGTTGTAACATAGTTTAGGTTGAAAATATGGTGCTACCGTTTGATATACATCTAAGCCAGCAATCGGTTTGTTGTGCGATTTTAATCCGAAAAAGTGTGCCGAAAAAGTGTCCCCGAAGGACCTATGTCCAGAATTCCGTGCAGCTCACAAAATCCTTATTCGTGTTCCACTGTATCTAAGCTGGTTCAAATTTGGTGTCGTTTTCGCACCCAAGTACCGGAATCTGTTAGCTGCGTTAGCCGGACATTGGTTTAAGAAATGTTCATTAACTGGCTCATTAATCTACCCACATGCCCTACACACGCTGTCAATTGCCGCCCCTATTCTTCATAAGGGCGTCTATATTCCGTCTATCACCCGTAATGATACCGCAAATCATACAGGCATTCATACTATTTCCTGTCAGTAATAGCCATGTTTTATAACGATCTGTAATCCTCCCAAATCGCCATCGTCATGCTACCGGCCGCTTCACTGTTCCACAGTAACGCTCATGTAGTACTGAGGAACAGGAATGGCCAAGCTATTAACTTAACCCGTAAGGTTTTGTACTCACCAAGTTTACTGATGGCAGTCCTCTGCGTGCGCAGCGCTATATCTTATTGGGAGATTTTTTATATGGCTTTTATGCTTCTGTGCTATTCTAATGTACCTCACGAATGCCGTACGCATATGGGATAACCACTGCCGAAAATTTTTGATGTTCTCGTCAGGAACCGAACCGTCTCATTCAGCGCTATAAGCGGAGAAAACTAAACTCACTGCCAAGGTTGTCTCCTACCTTGTGCAACCTTTGGATAAATCCAAAGAACTGAAACTTAAGTGCGATCCATGGTGAAAGGTATTCACGATTCCGTCCTCTCGAATTTAATGTCATTGACTTTTTATTTAAAACTTTTGCAGGACTGCCTTTAATCCTTTTTAATATTCGCATATCTGAAAAATCTCCCATATACCAAGGCCGCGTTTCCCTAATGACTAATTGCTTGTGCAACGTAAATTTCAAATCATTATTGATGACCTATGACTTTTTATTTGATTCTCAAAGCAAGGATTTCTTTCGAAATACTCCATCGTTAATTTCTTTTCGAAGGCTGTGTTTAAGGCACTTTTTCATCATTTCTAATTAAGCAGGATACCTTTTTTGTTGCATCTGTGTTTCGGTAAAAACGTGCGAAAAAAAAAGTGTTAACAGGAGTGTTTAGCATTTCATTCACGAACTTTCGACGCCAGCATTACCCAATGATGGAGTGTTGTTTGTCCGTCAAAAATTTGTGTTCTAATTGCTCTTTTCTTCAAACAGGGCTGTCATTTTTTTCCTCTTTTGTTTTGTTGAGTTCCCAGTGAAAATTCATCATTTTTCATTGGCTTTTTCATGTTTTGTTTGGTGGACCTTTAGGAAAATTGCGCTTTAATTTTTTTTGTTTAGTTTCTTTTTATAACACCAAAGGAAACGGAAAAGGGTTGTTGTTAGCCTTGTCCTTCATTGTTGTACTGTTTATGAATAAAAATTCGTGTTATTAGTGGAGCTTAGAAAGGTATTTTGTCGTTTATCATTTCGTTGTGTTTAACTTAAATGTGATGATATTTTCATATTTTTCTTTGGAATTTTTCCTCGATTTTTCCTTTTTTTTTTGAATGCAAATTGTCATGATGTCATGTAATTTGTTGTTAGCATCTTAAGTGGGATTGACGGAGACTTTTCCTTGCTTTGGTCTTTTACGTTTTGTTTGTATTCTTTGGAATTTTTTTCTTGACAAATGAGAGGTAATTTTGTGTTTGTCATTTAAATGTCATAATTTTTCTTGGATTTTTTGAATGGCCGTTGAAAGCAAAAAAAAAATTTAAATAAGTAATGCAGTCTTAAAGTATTTTAAAAACAAGCAAAAATGTGCCAAGTTCCGCCGGGCCGAATGTTTGGAACTCGCCACCATGCAGTCGTAGACCAATCGGGAGATCGGTTTATATGGGAGCTAAATCAAGTTGTCAACCAATTCGGACCATACATTGTACAATTGTGGCTTCCAGAAGTCGCCACAAATGTCGCCAGCATTGGATGGGATAACCACCGCTGATATATTTCTTTCCGATATTCTCACCAGGATTTGAACCCAGGCGTTCCACATCATAGGCGAACATGGAAACCTCTGCGCTATGGTGGCTTTCATTACCCACTTCATGAAAAACGCCGTAAATTCCTTCCTGGGTACCTGAAACCTCCTCCAAGAAAACCATGGTAACACCGAGAGTGTGGAAAGGCTTCTGAGTCCAAGAATGGAGCATACAGAGCAACCCTGTAGTCAGTAGCAACGCGCCAGATGAAGGACAGGTGTCGGGGGAAAAGGAGAAAGGAGAAATTTCTATGAAAAAGCTGTTGGAAAGACGTGAGTGTGAGTGAATTGAGATGTACAGGAGTCAGAATGCACCCGGCTTTGGTGCAGGCACATCTTCCTGCAGATGCAAAACGGAAATTTCGTAACTGGTACAGATAGTGTGCTTGGGATATGGAAAGAATATTTTACCCAACTGCTAGTGTCCGATATTGGCGGCGAAGAGGATACCGCAATATCAATGATGGTATAGAATATAAACTTCGTAATCATAACGAGGTCCAAACAGCAGTGGCCCGACTGAGAAACAATAAGGCTGCAGTAGCCGATGGGTTTCCCGCTGAACTATTTAAGACCCGAAGCGATACGCTGATAAGGCGTATGCATTAGCTTATCTACGCAATCTGGCTAGAAGAACGCATAATCAATTATTGGAACATGCTATGTCACGTGCATAAGAAGGTAGACAAGACGGAATGTGCCAACAACAGAATAATAAGTCTCCTCTCCATCGGGCCCTGTAAATGCGGCTTTAGACTTGCTAAATCCACCATATATACTCCCAAAGCCAGGCAGAAATCAAGGGTGGTATTTAAACCTAAGCCCGGCAAGGCAAGTTGTGCCACATCAAAGGCCTATAGACCTATAGTCCTTACGTCCTTTCTACTTAAAACTATAGAACGTATTGTAAAGGGTGATTTTTTTGGGGTTAGGATTTTCATGCATTAGTATTTGACAGATCACGTGGGATTTCAGACATGGTGTCAAAGAGAAAGATGCTCAGTATGCTTTGACATTTCATCATGAATAGACTTACTAACGAGCAACGCTTGCAAATCATTGAATTTTATTACCAAAATCAGTGTTCGGTTCGAAATGTGTTCAAATTTTGACAAATTTTGTTCAGCGATGAGGCTCATTTCTGGTTGAATGGCTACGTAAATAAGCAAAATTGCCGCATTTGGAGTGAAGAGCAACCAGAAGCCGTTCAAGAACTGCCCATGCATCCCGAAAAATGCACTGTTTGGTGTGGTTTGTACGCTGGTGGAATCATTGGACCGTATTTTTTCAAAGATGCTGTTGGACGCAACGTTACGGTGAATGAACACATTTCGAACCGAACACTGATTTTGGTAATAAAATTCAATGATTTGCAAGCGTTGCTCGTTAGTAAGTCTATTCATGATGAAATGTCAAAGCATACTGAGCATCTTTCTCTTTGACACCATGTCTGAAATCCCACGTGATCTGTCAAATACTAATGCATGAAAATCCTAACCTCAAAAAAATCACCCTTTAGAAGGACAGATCAAATGAGGCCTAAGTCCGAAGATAGTCGACCGGATCTACAGTAGTGTGCTTAGACCAATATTAATTTACGCCTCAGTAGTTTGGTTGATGGCGATGATGCAAAGATGGAACATATAAACAATACAACAGGTTCAGAGAACATTTTGTTATGGCATAGGAGGCGGGATGAGGACCAAGCCTACAAGGGCACTAGAGACTATTCTAGGTATTCGGCCTATAAACATGCCGACTAAGTATGAGGCAGCCACTGCGGCTACATGAGTTTAGGTGATGGGAGAGTGGATAGAGAGTAAAAGCAGGGCATCCCATAACGTAACAATCGATTCGACATTGAAACCTAGATGGAATGGGATTTTCGGATCGGATACCTTATACGACACGTGTGGTCAAGTGGAACGGAACTCTGATATTGCCACTGCCACTATGATACTGCGGCCATGAGATTTGAAGACGATGGGTGAGTGGATAGACAATAGGCGCAGTTTATACAATGGCAGAGTAATCCAGGCGACGAAACTTGGATGAAATGGAGGAGGTTTCGGATCGGATACATGAGACGATACTTGAGGTCAAGCAAGAGACATTGGTGCAAGTGGCTCGGTTTTGAAATGCTACAACTCTGGCATATATTTTGCCTATCAACATTCCACTAAGGAACAGGGGCAAACTTCTCACATATCAATGAGTGCAGTCCGATTCAAATTTAAGCTCAATGATAAAGGGCCTCCCTTTTATAGCCGAGTCGGAACGGCGTGCCGCAGTGCGACATCTCTTTGGAGAGAAGTTTACATGGCATAGTACCTCACAAATGTTGCCGGCATAAGGAGGGGGAAAGGGGGGAGGGGAATATTGCCAGTTTATATTGGGTTGCCCAATAAGTAATTGCGGATTTTTTAAAAGAAAGTAAATGCATTTTTAATAAAACTTAGAATGAACTTTAATCAAATATACTTTTTTTACACTTTTTTTCTAAAGCAAGCTAAAAGTAACAGCTGATAACTGACAGAAGAAAGAAGGCAATTACAGAGTCACAAGCTGTGAAAAATTTTGTCAACGTCGACTATATGAAAAATCCGCAATTACTTTTTGGGCAACCCAATAGTATGCAGCTGGATCAAACCTGGAGAACAGATTGGGCTGGCTACCTGACTTTAATAAGGAAGGATTTCCGCGAATATCTACTCGATCACGGAATTTTTGAGGTGGTATGGTGCTGAGTGTGGACATCTTTACAACAGAAAACTGCTCATCAGGGCAATAATACCAGAGCGGGTAAGGTCATGAACAGTCTTGGTGTGTTAGAAGGAAATTAAGGCCTTCTTTAAGGTGGATGTAAGGGGGAAAGAAAGGACAGACGAATTGGCCGTAGGAGCCAAATGGACTGCCATGAGTAAACTTTGGTGAAAACACGGTGAAACACTGAAAAATTCCCTAGGTCGAAGAATACTCTATGGGGGAACTCGGATCGCGAGAAGTCGTGGCTATTTCAGAGTGGAAGGAGGTTAGTATGGTTTTCGGTAGTATTACGGGTAAGTAGGACTACGGACCGACTTATGGAAAATATTTACGGCAAGTGACAGCGTGTCGGGCATATGAGGAACATTTTCTATGTCAGTGCCCGGTATTCGCTGCGAACAAACTCCGGTACTTTGGTGCGCATACGATAACAGTCTTGAACCTGTTTAGGGGCCTAGAATTAAAAATTTTTAAGGATTCTGACAGCACCATGGAATTCCCGACATCATCTCTTAGAGAATCATTTTCGGATTTAGAGCGCACAACAAGCTGATAACTGGCTTAGGTGTTTGTTCAAAGTGATATTGGGCGAATTCGAATCCGCTTCTAACCTAACTAAGGGTCGTAGAGCGAAATGGTCCTTAATTCATTACATCACCAAGCAATAAAATCGGAGAACGAGGGCAAACGTTGTTGTTGGATTGCACTCATTGTTTTCAAATAAGAAATAAACACTATTGGATGTGTTGCCAGTTGCACAAAAGTGTAGTGAGGCTGCTATTGTTATTCATGCTCTCAGCCTTGTCCTAGTGCCTGTCTGTTGTAAAGCTAGTATGTTACTTAGCTAGAACTGGCGAATGATATGGTGCTGGATATATGGACATTTTTGGCCAAGCTTAACTTAAAGCCGTTTCTACTTCTTGTTTCTAATCAATGTGTTATATTTTTTCCTACTACTTTAACAACATCTGTCATCCAATGGCCCTTGCTCCCAAAACATGTTTCCTATATGCTCTCACTTTTCGAGGTACTTTATTAAAATGTAACACAAAGTTGCTAAAACCCACCAAAAATCGCCAATGCCATGCTGAGATTTGTAATGAATGTGGAAAAAATCGAGAATCGTGATATAAATTACAAAACAACGACAGCGCTAACAAATAAGATAAAAATTAAGTTATTGGTGAAAATCCTTATATGATTTATGGCCAAAAAGCAACACTCACACACAAACCGACACCGACAGCTTTGGAATAACTTCCGATGAAAACATTGGAATAACTTCCCCAAAGCATAACTAAAAAACAAACCCCTCCTCATGGAAAATGAAACAAACAAAAAAAAACAAGTAAGAAGGCGTTAAGTTCGGCCGGGCCGAACTTTGGATACCCACCACCTCGGGTATATATGTGAACCACATTTCGTCAAAATCCAGTGAAAAATGCATACCTTAAGCCCCATAGCAGCTCTATAGATATCATCCGATTTAGACCAAATGCTTATAACTACAAGTCATTGTTCAACCGAGAGATCGGTCTATATGGCAGCTATATCCAAATCTGGACCGATCTGAGCCAAATTGAAGACAAATATCGAAGGGCCCAACACAAGTCATTGTCCCAAATTTCGGCGACATCGGACAATAAATGCGCTTTTTATGAGCCCAAAACCTTAAATCGAAAGATCGGTTTATATGGCAGCTATATCCAAATCTGGACCGATCAGGGCCAAATAGAAGAAAGATATCGAAGGGCCTAAGGCAAATCACTGTCCCAAATTTCAGCAAAATCGGATAATAAATGTGGCTTTTATGGGCCTAAGACCATAAATCGGAGGATCGGTCTATATGGCAGCTATATCCAAATTTGGACCGATCTGGGCCAAATTGACGAAGGATGTCGAAGGGCTCATCACAACTCACTGTCCCAAATTTCAGCAAAATCGGATAATAAATGTGGCTTTTATGGGCCTAAGACCATAAATCGGAGGATCGGTCTATATGGCAGCTATACCCAAATTTGGACCGATCTGGACCAAATTGACGATGGATGTCGAAGGGCTCAACGCAACTCACTGTCCCAAATTTCAGCAAAATCGGATAATAAATGTGGCATTTATGGGCCTAAGACCATAAATCGGAAGATCGGTCTATATGGCAGCTATATCCAAATCTGAACCGATCTGGGCCAAATTGACGAGGAATGTTGAAGGGCCTAACACAACTCACTGTGCCAAATTTCATCCAAATCGGATATAAAATGTGGCTTTTATGGGCCTAAGACCCTAAATCTGAGGATCGGTCTATATGGCAGCTATATCCAAATTTGGACCGATCTGAGCCAAATTGACGAAGGATGTCGAAAGGCTCAACGCAACTCACTGCCCCAAATTTCAGCAAAATCGGATAATAAATGTGGCATTTATGGGCCTAAGACCATAAATCGGAAGATCGGTCTATATGGCAGCTATATCCAAATCTGAACCGATCTGGGCCAAATTGACGAGGAATGTTGAAGGGCCTAACACAACTCACTGTGCCAAATTTCATCCAAATCGGATATAAAATGTGGCTTTTATGGGCCTAAGACCCTAAATCTGAGGATCGGTCTATATGGCAGCTATATCCAAATATGGACCGATCTGAGCCAAATTGACGAAGGATGTCGAAAGGCTCAACGCAACTCACTGTCCCAAATTTCAGCAAAATCGGATAATAAATGTGGCTTTTATGGGCCTAAGACCCTAAATCGGCGGATCGGTCTATATGGGGGCTACATGAAGATATAGTCCGATATTTCCCATCTTCGAACTTAACCTGCTTATGGACGAAAAAAGAACCTGTGCAAAATTTCAGCTCAATATCTCAATTTTTAAAGACTGTAGCGTGATTTCAACAGACAGACGGACAGACGGACGGACATGTCTAGATCGTCTTAGATTTTTACGCTGATCAAGAATATATATACTTTATAGGGTCGGAAATGGATATTTCGATGTGTTGCAAACGGAATGACAAAATGAATATACCCCCATCCTTCGGTGGTGGGTATAAAAACTAAAGCAAAAAAGAAGAGACAGTCAAAAGATGACTTAAGGCCTGTTAGCAAAAGTATTAACTAAATAATACCTTCACGTCACTGCCAACTAGTGACGGCCAAGGAGGAGGTGGGGCTTGAAGCAAATACACACGTCTATGATTTGTGACTTATGACTTATGAGCCGCCACGTAGCATCTAAAACAAATATGAAACCAAAAGTGAAAAAAACCAACACACGCTCAAATAAAAAACTGCTCTTTTTCGGGGGAAATCAAAAAAAAAAGTGGCAAAGAGCCTCTGAAAAAAAATAACAACACACATCACGCAACAGGATATTGAAATATCACACAGATGTTTGGTGTTTGTTGCGTTTGCCACTCACACATCCTGAAGGCCACATGCAGAAAGTGGTGGTAGTGGTACGTAGATGATGATGTTAGTGGATAAGTGTTGCCATTAACAAGCATTTTTTAAGGTAAATTTCAACACAAACATTTTTTTAAAAATTACAGATTTTGACGGAATTTTGAAAAAACTGGAGACCATTCTAGTTATTCGGTCTTTAAACATAACGATTAAGTATGAGGCAGCCACTGCGACTACAAGAGCTTAGGTGATGGAGGAGTGGATAGAGAGTAAGAGCTGGGCATACCATAGCGGGACAATCAATTCGACTTTGAGATCTAGATGGAATGGGAGAGGTTTCGGATTGGATATCTAAGATGACACATGAGGTCAAGTCCGAGGCACTGCTGCAGCGGCACATATTTGGTTAGACGGAACTCTGGTATTGCCACTGCCTCTCATAGTTAGATTTGCGGCTATGAGATTTAAGGCGATGTGTGAATGGATAGAGATTAGGCGCAGTTCATACCATGGCAGAGTAATCGAGGCGACGAAACTTGGATTTAATGGAGGAGGTTTCGGATCGGATACATGAGATGAGACTTGAGGTCGAGCGCGACATATTGCTGCCAGTTGCTTGGTTTTGAAATGCTGGAACTCTGGTATTGCCATATGGAAGTTCATGCTATGAACATCGTAGCGCAGAGGTTATCATGTCCGCCTATGACGCTGAACGCCTGGGTTCGAATCCTGGCGAGACCATCAGAAAAAATTTTCAGCGGTGGTTTTCCCCTCCTAATGCTGGCAACATTTGTGAGGTACTATGCCATGTAAAACTTCTCTCCAAAGAGGTGTCGCACTGCGGCACGCCGTTCGGACTCGGCTATAAAAAGGAGGCCCCTTATCATTGAGCTTTAACTAAAAATCGGACTGCACTTCATTAGCGGAATGTTCATGGGCAAAATTTGCAATTTGCAAGTTCATGCTATGCAGATGGATCAAACTTGGAGGACAGATTGGGCAAGGGGGTCTACATTGAGAACCCAGGGAATGAGATCTGCTAAGGTGTTAAGGTGCATGACTTTAATAACGTCATGCAGGCAAAAATCCGCGCGATCACGGAATCTTTGAAGTGGTATGGTGTTTTCGTGAGGACGACGAGTGTAAGCAGTGCTGTAAACTGCCCATCAGGGCCATAACACCACAGTGGATAAGGTTTTGGTGTGTAAGAATGAGATTAAAGGCCTTTTCGGAGGATGGCACGATCTGCGCAGCGGGATAAGGTGGGCGAAAGGGAAGACGAATTAGCCGTAGAAGCCAAAGGACTGCCATCAGTAAACTTTGGTCAAAGGAAAACTTTGAGGGCGACTAGTGCTCATGCAACCCTGTGGAACAGTGAAACGTTTTGTAGGACGGCGAAAATCCTATGGAGGCATCCAGATCATGAGAAGACGAGGCTATTACTGAAAGGAAGTAAGAAGGAGGTCAATACAGCTATTGGTATCATAACGGGACACATAGGACTACGCGCTTCGTTATGTAAATCGGTACGGTAAGTGATAGCATGTGTAGGGCATGCGGGAAAGATGATGAGATGTTGGAGCATTTCCTTTGTCATTACCCGGATTTCGCGTCTAACAGATAACGACACTAAGGTGGGGACACAATACCAGACATAAACTAACTTAGGGTTGTGGCATGGAAAACAGTTAAGGATTTTGTAAGTAGCATGGAATTCCTAACTTAGATTTCCTTTTTTGAGGTTACATTTTTAGCATTTAGAGTACACAACAAGCCAATTTACTTTTTTACTTAGGTACAGGGCCATAGTGGCAGGGGGCGGATTAATATCTGGAACCTCTTTTCAACCTAACCTAACCTTCAGTGCGACGCAGCGAACGCCTATGTAGCACTGAGACACACTGAAAAGGTGGGTCGGTCGACGAATACTCTATGGGGGAAGTTGTATCGTGAGAAGTCGTGGCTATTTCTGAGAAGAAGGAGGTTAGTATGGCTTTCGGTAGTATTACGGGTACGTAGGACTAGGTGCCCACTTATGGAGAATAGGTGCGGCAAGTGACAGCGTGTGTAGTGCATGTGAGGTAAGTGATGAGACGATGGAGCGTTTCCTATGTCAAATGCAAATTTTGTCAATAAACAATCCAATAAGGAACAGGGCAAACTTCTTACATATTAATGAGTGCAGTCTGATTCAAGTTAAAGCTCAATGATAAGGGGCCTTCTTTTTATAGCCGAGTCCGAACGGAACAGGGCAAACTTCTTACATATCAATGAGTGCAGTCTAATTCAAGATAAAGCTCAATGATAAGGGACCTTCTTTTTATAGCCGAGTCCGAATGGCGTGCCGTAATGCGACTCCTCTTTGGAGAGAAGTTTTAGACGGCTTAGTACTTTACAAATGTTGCCAGCATTAGAAGAGAAAAACCACCGCTGAATATTTTTCTTAAGGTCTCGCCAGGATACCAACGCAGGCGTTCAGCGTCATAGGCGGTCATACTAACCTCTGTGCTAAAATATTATTGAAAATTCTTCAAAAATCTAAATTTTAGTTTGAAAACTTTAAACTGGCTGCAATTGGGTGAAAAGGACCTCAATGCGTGACGCTATCGAAAAAGTAACATTTTCATCAAAAATCCTTAAAAAATCGAAATTTAAGCTGGAAATCTTCAAATTGGCTGTAACTTCTAAATTAAGCGCCGAAGCGAAAGGGACTTCTTCTAAAACTTTTACATTTCATCGACAATCCTACAAACATTGAAAATTTTGTGCGTAACTTTAAATCTGCTGTAACTCATAAACAGAGGGCTGGCTGTGGAGTAAATATGACTTCAAATTTTGATACTATCAAAAAATTTTTCAAGTTTTTTGCCTGTTATGGCGAAGATTATTAAATTTTACAATTTTTTTTGTTTCTCTTTCAAAAAAACTTAAAAAATGAAAAAAAAATCGGCAGAGCCCGGCCGGGATTCGAACCTGGGCACACGGAGCAACAGCGAGAGCCGTTGCAGTTGTCTAGCGTTCGAAGCCGTATCGTTGTCTAGCGTTCGAAGCAGTATCAGATGCACAAAAATCATGTGTAGTACGTAAGAAGTATAATTTGCCACAGAGAGAATGTCTGTCACTAGACAAAAAATACATGCATTGGGAGAAAGTACAGCTAAAAGACAGGGTTGTCGAGCGTGGTTAATGTGGTAATTGTATCATAGATGCGTTTTCGCTATTAATACGTTTCAAATACAACATACCAATGCACGGCCTTTGAAGCCATCGCACCTAACATGGTTGAAAAGTCTTCTAACCAAAGACGAAACGCCCAACCACGTCCCATAGTGGTTTCTTCAATGACAATCTTTCAAAAATCGAAAATTTTGTACAAAACTTTTGAACTGCTGTAACTCTGAAAATGAGGGATGTGGAGTGAAAATTACTTCAAATTTTAACACTATCGAAAAATTTAAATTTTCATCAAAAATCCTTCAAAAATACAAATTTTCGATAGAAAATTTCAAATTAACTAAACGCCGTAAAGCAAATATGAGCTCAATTGGCGATTTGATCTAAAAATTTTAACATTTCATGGAAAACCCATAAAAAATCTAAATTTTTGCTGAAAAACTTCAAATTGGATATAACTCTTTAACTAAGCACGGTAGAGTAAAAAAAACCTCAATTCGTGACACCATCCAAAAGTCGTTTCATCGAAAACCCTTAAAAATCAAAATTTTCGTCCATTACTTTAAATTGACAAAAACTCATGAACTAGAAGTCTAAGAGCGAAAAGTAAAAAACAAAATCTCCTGATCTATAAGGATAAGAGCAACAAGTAAAAAGGTGTTAAGTTCGGCTGGGCCAAACTATGGTATATATAGATATACCTCGGGTATATCTGTAAACCACTTTTTGTCAAAATCCGGTGAAATATGCATACCTTATGCACCATAGCATCTATATCAAAATATGTTCCGATTTGGACCAAATATTAATAAGTACAAGTCATTGTTCAATTGCGTATAACATAATATTGGTCTTTTTAGTACCTATATCTAAAACTAAACCGATCTGAACCATATACAACATGGATGTCGAAAAGCCTAACATAAGTCACTGTGTCAAATTTCAGTGAAATCGGCTTATAAATGCGCCTATTATGGGGCCAAAACTTCAAATCGAGATATCGGTCTATATGGCAGCTATATCCAAATCTGAACCTATTTGGGCCAAGTTGCAGAAAAATGTCGAAGAGCTTAACACAAAGCGCTGTCCCAAATTTCTGCTAAATCGGACAAAAAATACGACTTTTATGGGCCTAAGACCCCAAATCGGCGAATCGGTCTATATGGCAGCTATATCCAAATTTGAACCGATCTGGGCAAAATCTGGACCGATCTGTGGCATATTGTAGAAGTATGTTGAGGGGCTTAACTTAACTCACTGTGCCAAATTTCGGCGACATCGAACAATAAATGCGCCTTTTATGGCCCCAAAACCTAAAATCGAGAGATCGGTCTATATGGCAGCTATATCCAAACCTGGACCGATCTGTGCTATATTGCAAAAGTATGTCGAGGGGCTTAACTTAACTCACTGTGCCAAATTTCGGCGACATCGAACAATAAATGCGCCTTTTATGGGTCTAAGAGCCTAAATCGGCGGATCGGTCCGATCTGTGCCATTTTGCAGAAGTATGTCGAGGGGCTTAATTTAACTCACTTTCCCAAATTTCGACGACATCGAACAAAAAATGCGCCTTTTATGGACCCAAAACCTTAATTCCAGAGATCGGTCTATATGGCAGCTGTATCTAAATCTAAAACGATGTGAGCCAAATTGAATATGGATGTCGAGTGGTCTAACACAACTCACTGTCCCTAATTTCGGCGAAATCGGATAATAAATGCGCATTTTATGGGCTCAAAACCTTAAATCCAGAGATCGGTCTATATGGCAGCTATATCCAAATCTAGACCGATCTGTGCAAAATTGAAGAAGAATGTCGAGTGGCTTAACACAACTCACTGTACCAAATTTCAGCAAAATCGGATAATGAATGTGGCTTTTATAGGCCTAAGACCCTAAATCGGCGGATAGGTCTATATGGCAGCTATATCCAAATCTGGACCGATCTGTGCCATATTGCAGAAGTATGTCGAGGGGCTTAACCTAACTCACTGTCCCAAATTTCGGCGCCATCGAACAATAAATGCGCCTTTTCTGGGCCCAAAACCTTAAATCGAGAGATCGGTCTATATGGTCGCTATATCCAAATCTGGACTGATCTGGGCCAAATTAAAGAAGGATGTCGAGTGGCTTACGCAACTCACTGGCACAAATTTCAGCAAAATCGGATATTAAATGTGGCTTTTATTGGCCTAAGACCCTAAATCGGTGGATCGGTCTATATGGGGGCTGTATCAAGATATAGTCCGATATGGCCCATCTTCGAACTTAACCTGCTTTTGGACAAAAAAAAAAAAAACAAAAAAAGATTCTGTGCAAAGTTTCAGCTCAATATCTCTATTTTTAAAGACTGTAGCGTGATTTCAACAGACAGACGGGTATAAGGGTCCTATAACACAAAGGATCCGAATTCATGTGGTTGTGGCAGTTAAGATAATTTTTTTAAGAAATTGGTCGCAGTTGGATTGAAATGGAAAATGTCCTCGTGAAAATTTGAAGTAGAAATCGTTCACCTTTCTATAAATTTCTGTGTTTCATTTTTACAACAAAAAAAATCTCAAAAGGCAACTCTGGCTTTAGCAAAATACAAAAAAATATCTCCCCTACCAATTCCAGGGAATGCATAAAAAACTTAACAACTTACATGGTCCACAAATAAATGGAGAAGAATTTTGGGGGGGAAATCAAAATTCGTGGTGGACTGGGCATGGGATGCATTTTGGCGAGGACAAACATAACCATACGTTCAACTTCGTGGTGGTATTAAAAGTGTCAGACGTGTTACAACATGCCAAAAAATGCTGCATAAAAGTAACACCTTCACACATGATTTATTTCCGTTGAATCAACCTCAGCCAAATGTAGTTGCCACCGACACCATCAACCAATGCCTCCATCAACAACCATATGAACTTTCGTACACGCGGGTCTCACATGGATAGGAGAGGTATTCTGCACCACGCATATTACACCAGAAACAACAGGAAGCAAATGTTTGGCCTCCAGGACATATGCGTTGCGGTAAAATGCAACAAGACCATGGGGCTTATACACACACACACACACACATGCGCATGCTATGGCATATGAAACGGAAACGGAAAACTGTTGTTAAAGTGTATGGAAAATAAGAAAAAGACAACGAAAAGATAGGGGAACGAAAACGAAATTTGGAAAAAAATAGTTTTTCAAGTCGATGGCAACCGATGAAGACAATATTGTCTGAAGTAAATGTAACAGTGAAGAAATTCATTAAAAATATATTTTGACTTTAATGGATATTTCCGTTCCGTCGAGTCGAAACCGACAAATTTAATTTGAAATTAACATTAAAATTCGCATTTGAAATAAAGGCGAAATTTTGTATTCTCTAAAAACAAAAATTCTCTAAAAACAAAAAATTTGGTATTCATATTTCGGATGGGGTACCTAGGGGGCCGCCCAGCCCTCAATTGACTCAAATGAAAGGTATTTAAGAGTAGAAAACGTATCTGATATTCAATTGTGGGACCACCCCACCCCCCCAAAACACCCCTACATCTGATAAATTTATCAGCCATGTCAATATGAAAGGTGGGATTGGAGCACGAAAGTGATACCCACCCTAAACCCCCCCCCAAACCGAACATATTTCCCGACCATGGAAATATGGGGCTCAAATGAATGATATTTTGGAGTCGAGCTCGAATCTAATATCTGATATAACTCGAATCTGATATATTCGGGACCAAGTGTTTAGGGGCCTTCCCACCCCCATAACAACCCCCAAACAGGATGGTTTTGCTGACCATGAAAATTTGGGCTCAAAGTGAGTGGAGCATGATGTTCATAGTTTTTAAGGGCCCATCTCCCAATCGCAGGTCCATCCCCAATCAGTAGGTATTTGAGAAACGAATTTGTTTTCCAATTTTGTGGCCAAGTATTTGGGGGATTTCTCAGCCCATAGACTTCCCTGAGCCAATGGCAATTGGGGCATAAATTAAAGGAATTTGAGAGTAGAGCACGATGCTGATATTTTTTGAGGGCTAAGTGTGTGGGTGGCCGCTCTTTACCCTTGATGCCCCTCAAACTGGACATATTTGGTAACTAAAGCAAAAAGGGACTCAAATCTGATATCTTTTATAAAGCCAAGTGTTTCAGGGACGCCCCACCTTATATACCGATCAAGGCAATATGTGGATCAAATGTGGTTTTTGGGAGTAGAGTATGAATCTGAAATCCACTTACGGGACAAAGGATTTGACAACTCCAATCCACTACCAAAACCAAGACAATGAAATAGAACTTACATCCAAACTTTAATGGGCGGATGCTCCCCTTACACTATTTTATAGGAAAGACCGTACCACCCCCCAAATAGGACTTATTTCCTGATCTTGCCAGTATAGGGTTCAGATAAAATAAGAGGGTGAAAGAGCTAGTCATAAATATTGTCGCCCGTGTTTTGCATGATATCGTCTAGACATAGGAGCCCCTGAGCCAGTGACCGTGCGTCAGACCCGCCACTTACAACCGCCTCAAGGTGACTTAGTACAGCAGTCACGCCTTGAGTGGCTTACGACTCGAAGATGCACATAGTCACCACCTCGCCTTTGTCTTTCAGACGAAAGAGGCACTGAACCCGCATACGTGACAATTGTAAATGAACACATCCCGCGATTCCGTGCCATACCCACGCCGTGGATGAATCACGTCACAGAGATCCATATAGCCAGCTTTCAGATATCCGACTAGAACTTAAGTCTGACCCGATAAAGACTAGATTTGCAAACTTGCCCATGAATATTCCATTAAGGAACTGGGGCAAACTTTTCACATATCAGTAAGTGCAGTACGATTCAACTTTTAAGCTCAATGATAAGGGGCCTCCTTTCTAAAGCTGAGTCCGAACGACGTGCCGCAGAGCGAAACCTCTTTGGGGAGAAGTTTTTACATGGCAAAGTACCTCACAAATGTTGCCAGCATTAGGAGGGGGTAATCAGCGCTGAAAATTTTTCTGATGTTCCTGCCAGGATTCGAATCCAGGCGTTCAGCGTCATAGGCGGAAATGCTAAGCTCTGCGCTACGGTGACTTCTGTACGCTGGCCTTCTTAAATATTTGACCTTGTCAGATACCGAAATTTTTTTGTAAAGGAAACGTGGATCTTCCAATTAGCCCATATTTGTCTTTGAAAACCGGGAGATTCCAATTTTTTCTATGCCATCCCTCTCAAGCCTAGCTGCAGACTTCGCACAGTGGGATAGATTATGATAGATAAAGTTTTGGCAGCCTGAACAAATTTTCGAAATGCGGAGGTGACTAAATTCAGTGGTCTTCCAAGAGGCGTCCGGACAACTTCGGGGCCTTAAAATTTGGCATATGATCTCGCTAACACCTCAGTTCGGAGGCCAACGTAGCGCAGAGGTTAGCATGTACGCCTATGACGCTGAACGCCTGGGTTCGAATTCTGGTGAGACCATCAGAAAAAATTTTCAGCGGTGGTTTTCCCCTCCTAATGCTGACAACATTTGTGAGGTACTATGCCAAGTAAAAACTTCTCTCCAGAGAGGTGTCGCACTTCGGCAATCCGTTCGGACTCGGCTACAAAAAGGAGGCCCCTTATCATTGAGCTTAAACTTGAATCGGACTGCACTCATTGATATGTGAGAAGTTTGCCCCTGTTCCTTAGTGGAATGTTCATGGGCAAAATTTGCAAAAAAACACCTCAGTTCTAGCCATTTAAAATTTCAAAGATATTGGGTTGCCCAAAAAGTAATTGCGGATTTTTTTAAAAGATTTTAATAAAACTTAGAATGAACTTTTATCAAATATACTTTTTTTACACTTCTTTTCTAAAGCAAGCTAAAAGTAACAGCTGATAACTGACGGAAGAAAAAATGCAATCACAGAATCACAAGCTGTAAAAAAATTTGTCAACGCCGACTATATGAAAAATCCGCAATTACTTTTTGGGCAACCCAATATATTTTCACCCGTTCTTAAAGGGAAAATTTTTTTAATAGGTTTTTCGATTCTATTCCACAGTGCACCGTTTGGATAGCACAGTGCTTTACAGCAGCGGTTAGTGCTGATCAGCTGTAACCCAGTTTGTCGGTGAGTTAGTGAATTCAGGCATTGCCCTTTCAATCGCATTTCTTGTTACCGGTGGAAATAAAACTCTAAATTTTCTTGTAAGAAACTTAGACATTACAAATGCTGAAATAAATCAAATTATCCTTAGAAAGATCTTTTCGAACACTGTGCGCCGATGAAGGACTTTTGCAATATTCGTCTGTATGTTGTAGTCACACGTAGGCAACACATAACCGTGAGCAGATAGTCTGAACTGTATTAAAAGTGAACAGCAGAATGGAAAGACGAATCGAATCTGCCCCGGAAAAAAATAAAGAAGGATGAGCCAAAGTCTGACTATTGTTGTAATATAATCAACCATGGCCATTTTGTTGTCCCCAAAGGCTATTTGAACATATGCAACCGAATGAAGGTCGCAGCATAGAAAAAAATATAGAGGAAATATTGCGCATCAAAAAAAAAAAAACGAAACGAAAAAAAAACTACAATGGAACGTGAATTGTTAACAAAGTAACACTTTTCCCACTACTTGAGTGCAAGACAACATTCATACTTGGCCTTGTTAAATTTGTCTCGCAAAGCATTTAAACAATTTGTTGAAAATTCTTTAAATTTTTTACTCTCCTCCTTTCATTTCTTACTTATACTATATCTTAACTAAAGGGAAAATGTTGTATTCTAGACATTTTTGCCTTTCACTTGCCTACAACTTACCTACGACGTGTCTCGCATACCAGCCTATTCTAAATTACCCCTAAACTGGTTCACGTTCAGACTGGAGTCAATTGGCAGAAGTTGTTACTGTTCACTGTCTACACCGACAAATTGTAACGTAATTCCTTTTCAATCGCAAATCAAACATTCCACGTGCCACCAAAAGCCCAGAGCAAGTCTACAACGTGTGCCAAATAATAGAACGGTCGGTTTAGGGCCAAAACTTAGTAGCAGTCCCCAAAATGCAGTAAACACCTTTGCACCAGGAACACACATACACACGAGGAAATAAAATATTTATGTGAGCATGTACATACAAACATATGCATAAAATTCTTGATAAAAGGCCAAACACACAATGGGACAATAAAAAACAAGTAAAAGTGTGCTAAGTTCGGCCGGGCCGAATCATCGAAACCCACCACCATGGTTTCTGCTAAAATATGGGAGCTATATCTGGTTATAGACCCATTCGGACCTTACTTAAAACAGTTGTTCAGAGTCATAACAAAACACAATGTGCAAAATTTCAGCCAAATCGGACAAAAAATGCGTCTTTCAGCGGCTCAAGAAGTCAAATCGGAAGATCGGTTTATATGGGAGCTATACCAGATTATAGACCGACTTACATCGTACTTGTACTCATAGTTATTGGAAGTCGTAACAGAACACCACATGAAGAATTTCAGCCAAATCGGACAAAAATTGCAACTTCCAGGGGCTCAAGAAGTCAAATTGGGAGATCGGTTTATATGGGAGCTATATCAGACTATAGACCGATTTGGACCGTACTTGACACAATTGTTGGAAATCATAACAGAACACCACATGAAGAAGTTCAGCCAAATCGGACAAAAATTCCAACTTCCAGGGGCTCTAGAAGTCAAATCGGGAGATCGGTTTATATGGAAGCTGTATCAGTTTATAGACCAATTTGGACGGTACTCGGCACGGTTGTTGGAAGTCATTACAGAACACTATGTGCAAAATTTTAGCCAAATCGGACAAAAAATGCGGCTTCCAGGGGCTCAATAAGTCCAATCGGGAGATCGGTTTATATGGGATCTATATCCAAATTTGAACCGATATGGCCCATTCGCAATCCCCATCATCACCTACATCAATATTAAGTATTTATACAAAATTTCAAGCGGCTACCTTTACGCGTTCGACCGCTATCGTAATTTCGACAGACGGACAGACATGGCTAGATCATCTCCGGATGTCGAGACGATTAAGAAGATATATACTTTATGGGGTCCTCGATCTATATTTCGAGGTGTTACAAACTGAATGACCAGATTAGAATAGCCCCATCCTATGGTCGTAGGTACAATAAGTTTTTGGCTTGTTATGCTACTTTGGTCTAAGCCTCTCCAGTTTTTATACCCACCACCATAGGATAGGGGTATACTAATTTCGTCTTTCTGTTTATAAATCCTCGAAATATTTGTCCGTCCGTCTGTCTGTCCGTTCGTCCGTCCGTCCGTCTGTCCGCACGTCTGTCCGTCTGTCCGTCCGTCTGTCCGTCCGTCTGTTCGTCCGTCTGTCCGCCCGTCTGTCCGTCTGTCCGTCCATCTGTCCGTTCGTCTATTCGTGGGCTGTCTGTCCGTCCGTCTGTCCGTCCATCTGTCCGTCCGTCTGTCCGTCCATCTGTCCGTTCGTCTATTCGTCCGTCTGTCTGTCCGTTCGTCCGTCTCTCCGTCTGTCGGTCCGTCCGTTCGTCCACCTTTCCGTCTGTCTGTCAAACCATGCTAACTTCCGAAGGAGTAAAGCTAGCCGCTCGAAATTTTTCACAAACGATTTTTATTAGTGTAGTTCAGTTGGGATTGTAAATGAGCCATATCGATCGATGTTTTGATATAGCTGCCATATAAACCGATCTTGGGTCTTGACTTCATGAGTCACTAGAGGGTGCAATTCTTATCCGATTTGGCAGAAATTTTGCATGAGGTTTTTTGTTATGGCGTCTAACAAATGTGCTAAGTATGGTTCAAATCGATCCATAACCAGATATATCTGCCATATAAACCGCCCTGTAGGGGCACAAGAAGCAAAATCGGGAGATCGCTTTATATGAGAGCTGTACTAAGATTTCTGTCAAATCGGATAAGAATTGCGCCTTCTAGAGGCTCAAGAAGTCAAGATCCCAGATCGGCTTATAGGACAGATATATCAGGTTAGGTACCGATTTGCGTCATACTTAGCACAGTTATTGGAAGTCATAACAAAACACTTCGTGCAAAATTTCAGTCAAATCGGATAAGGATTGCGCCCTCTAAAAGTTGAAGAAGTCAAGACCCATGATCGGTTTATATGACGGCTATATCAGGTTATGAACCGATTTGTGCCATACTAAGCACAGTTATTGAAAGTGATACCAAAACACCACGTGCGAAATTTCAGTCAAAGCGGAAGAGAATTGCGCCCCCTAAAGGCTCAAGAAGTCAAGACCCAAACATGGACCGATTTGGCCCATTTACAACACCAACCGACCTCCACTAATAGAAAGTATTTGTGCAAAATTTAAAGCACCTAGCTCTACACCTTCCAAAGTTAGCGTGCTTTCCCCAGACAGGCGGACAGACGTACGGACATGGCTAGATCGACTTAAAATGACATGACGATCAAGATTATATATACTTTATGGGGTCCGGGACTCATATTTCGAGGTGTTACAAAAAGAATGACGAAATTAGTATACCCCCATCCTATGGTGGAGGGTATAAAAAAATTCACCTTTTATGGGCCCAAGAACTTAAATCGATCTGAACCATAATGAACACGAATGTCGAAGAGCCTAGTAAAGCCCTCTGTATCAAGTTTCAGCGAAGTCGAGTAATTAATGTGCTTTTATCGTCCCAAGAACTTTAATTGGGAGGTCGGTATATATGGCAGTTATATGCAAATATAGCCCGATCTTGATCATATTCGGTACAAATGTCGCAGGGCCTAACGGACCTCATTGTGCGAAATTTCAGGGAAATCAATTAAAAAATTCTGCTTTTAATTTGTCTAAAAATTAAATCGGGAGATCGGTATATAACGCAGCTACATTTAAATTTGGATGGATCTAGGCCGTATTAAACATGGATGTCGGGGAGCATAGCACAACTCGCTATCCGAAATTTCAAACAAATCGGACAATAAATACGCCTGTTATGGGCCCAAGGTCCTAGATTGGGAGATTGGTCTATATGGCATATCGATGGTTATATCGAAATATGGACGCAACCTAACCATACTCAGTATGAATGTCGAGGAGCATAACGTAACTCATTGCGCCTAATTTCAGCGAAATCTGTTAATAAATTCGCCTTTTATGGGCCTAAAACCTTAAATCGGAATATCGGTCTATATGGCAGCTAAACCCAAATCGGGACCGATCCGTATTGAACAGGAATATCGGGAGTCCTAACACAACTCGGTGTACTAAATTTCTGAGAAATAGGACAATAAATGCGCCTATTATGAGCCCAAGAGATCAAAAGATATGTTTACATGGCAGCTATATCCAAATCAAGAGCGATCTAGGCCAAATTAAACAAGGAGGGACCTAATATAGCTCACTGTCCAAAATTTCAGGGAAGTCGGGTAATAAATGCGCCTGTTATAGGCCTAAGACTCAAAATCCGCAGATAGTTCTATATCCAAATATGTTCCGATTTGCACAATTTTGGGTTCGGATATTGACGGACTAATAAAACTTACTGTTCTGCATTTCAGTGAAATCGGGTAATAAATGCGCCTGTTATAGGCTTAAGACCCTAAATCGGCATAACGGTCTATAATGCAGTTATATTGGGTTGCCCAAAAAGTAATTGCGGATTTTTTAAAAGAAAGTAAATGCATTTTTAGTAAAACTTAGAATGAACTTTAATCAAATATACTTTTTTTACACTTTTTTTCTAAAGGAATCTAAAAGTAACAGCTGATAACTGACAGAAGAAAGAATGCAATTACAGAGTCACCAGCTGTGAAAAAATTTGTCAACGCCGACTATATGAAAAATTACTTTTTGGCCAACCCAATATGTAAATATACACCATATTCGGGTCGGATGTGGAGGCTCCCAGCGCAACTCACTGTTTAAAATTTCTGGAAAATCGGAGAATATATCGCTTTTGTGGTTTCTAGACCCTAAAGCTGAAGATCGGTCTCTATGGCAGCTATATCTAACTATAGCCCGATTTGGACCATATTCGATACAGATATTGGGAGTCTTGGTACAACTATTTGTTCCAAATTTCAGCGAAGTCGGGTAATAAATGAGCCAGTTACAGGCCAAAGATCCAAAATCGGCATATCGGTCTATATGGCGGCTGGAACATTTTAGGTTCGGATATAGGCGGGCCTATTTAAGCTCACCCTGCCAAATTTCAGCGAAATCGGGTAATAAAAGGTGATTTTTTTGAGGTTAGGATTTTCATGCATTAGTATTTGACAGATCACGTGGGATTTCAGACATGGTGTCAAAGAGAAAGATGCTCAGTATGCTTTGACATTTCATCATGAATAGACTTACTAACGAGCAACGCTTGCAAATCATTGAATTTTGTTACCAAAATCAGTGTTCGGTTCGAAATGTGTTCATTCACCGTTGTTCATTAACGTTGCGTCCAACAGGATCTTTGAAAAAATACGGTCCAATGATTCCACCAGCGTACAAACCACACCAAACAGTGCATTTTTCGGGATGCATGGGCAGTTCTTGAACGGCTTCTGGTTGCTCTTCACTCCAAATGCGGCAATTTTGCTTATTTACGTAGCCATTCAACCAGAAATGAGCCTCATCGCTGAACAAAATTTGTCAAAATTTGAACACATTTCGAACCGAACACTGATTTTGGTAATAAAATTCAATGATTTGCAAGCGTTGCTCGTTAGTAAGTCTATTCATGATGAAATGTCAAAGCATACTGAGCATCTTTCTCTTTGACACCATGTCTGAAATCCCACGTGATCTGTCAAATACTAATGCATGAAAATCCTAACCTCAAAAAAATCACCCTTTATATGCCTGTTATAGGCTTAAGACTCTTAATCGCTAGGTCAGTCTATATGGGAGCTATATCCAATATAGTCCGATGTGGCCCATTCAAGAACCTAACTTTAACTTAAAGACCGCAGCGTTATTACACAGGGACGGACAGACACACGGACATCGTTCGAATTTTATCTACGTTCCCCATTGATCGCATTTGTTAACCTCTTTGCCCGCTATCTCTGTACAGGCTAACAAAGGATAATGGATTAGAATTGCTATGGTATTAAAGCTATATCAGGTTATGAACCGATTCGTTGCATACTTGGTTTGCATGTTGGAGGCCAAAGTGGAATTCATAGTGAGCAATTTCAGCCAAATCGGTTAAGAATTGCGCCCTGTAGGAACTCAAGAAGTAAAATCGAGAGATCGGTTTATATGGGAGCTATATTAGGTTATGGACCGATTCAGACCTATTTGGCACGTATGTTTAAGGTCATAGATGAAGTCGTTGAACGAAAATTCAGCCAAATCGGATTTGCACCCTCTAGAGGCTTAAAAGGTCAAGATCCAAGGTCGGTTTATATGGCAGCTATATCAGGTTATGTACCGATTTGGACCATACTTAGTGCGGTTGTTGGAAGTCAAAACATACCACTTCGTGCAAAGTTTCAGCCAAATTGGACAGGAATTGCGCCCTCTAGTGGCTCAAGAAGTCAAGATCGGAGATCGGTTTGTATGGGAGCTATATCAGGTTATGAACCGATTTTAGCCATACTTAGCGCATTTGTTGGAAGTCATATCGAAACACTTCATGTAAAATCAAACAAATCGGATAAGAATTGCGCCCTCTAGAGGCTCAAGAAGAATAATCGGGAGATCGGATTATATGGGAGCTAAACGTGATCAGGTTATGGCCCAATTATGGCCATTATTAGCACAGTTGTGGGAAGTTAACAATGAATCGCGCTTTCTTAAGGCTCAGGAAGTCAAGATCCAGGATCGGTTTATATGGCAGCTATATTATGGACCATGGACCGTTATAGCTCATTTATAATCCCAACTTATCTACACTTATAGGAAGTAAAAATTTCATGCCTTTGCTTTATGTCTTCGAAAGTTAGCGTGCATTCGATAGACGGACAGATGGACGGCCATTAAAGGCATTATTGACTGTTTTAGTTGAACTCGTGTACGCTGAACCCACATGTTGTTGTATTTCAGGTCTACTGAAGAGCGAGACACTGAAGACAGAGTAAAACGCACAAATTGCTTTTGAGTAGATAACTCGCTGCACACTGAGTCATATGAAATCGTCTCGCTGTTCACACAAATCGTTGTTGTGTCTGTCTTATATAAAAAACCTTCATGTGTGTGTGTCATGCTTTTGTCAAATCAACCAAGTTGTATTCGTACGAATTTCGTACAACGAAGACAGACGACAAGAAAAATGCTTTGCAGACAATTGTATCTGAATGCATGCATTGTACAACATGTACTCACTGAAATCGGAATTATTCCCTGTTTTTGCATTCACCCAACTCGCTGTCTTCGTGTCTTGTTATATGTTTAACTAAATTTTTTGTTAAAAGAATTAAAAAGATAAGGGAATCAAAGATCAGGCTTTAATGGATTAAGACTGCCACTATAGCCTAACATGACTTGAGGGAAGTCGAGAATGAATTTTGCATCCAAATTTGGGGTTAAATGAACGCAGAAAGGACCGTAGATGCAAACTTAATTTTAGGGCATCAGCTTTAAAATTTTTCAAAAACCTCATGTTTTGGTCTCTATGTGTATGCAATACATAACTCTCTCAGGACGCCAAATAGAGATTGCTTGACCTAGAGCATACTAAGGGGGCCGACATCCAAAGAGACACAGAAAGACCCAAGCAGTTTTTAAATTCCAAACCTCTGACAAAAGTTTTTCTTGTTTCCTTCCTAATGTGCTAGCATTGCTGTGCTGTTGAGAAAGTTTCATATGATAAGCAATTTTCTTCATTACATTTATGGCTCCATAAGAAAATAACAAAATCACCATATGCTCTAAACCACAGTATTTAACCTATGACCCGTCAAGACTCATATCACCTTGCAAGCTAAGATATGTTTTCCTCCTACACGGAGATGGAGCGAACGGTGTTAGTCTTCATATCAGTGCTTGTTAACTACAACAACACATTTTCTCATCCATGAAATGCCTCTTAAAGTGTTTCCCTACATGCCATTTTTCCCAATCTTGTTAAGGTACATTTTATCCCATAACACTCACACACACACACACACACAACGTTGAGTTTTGCGTTTGCAAAAATCGCAAGGATGCCAAGAAACCAAGCGGCGACATAGACTAGTACAGGAATAGTATGTGTAACACAATATACACCTTTAATAGGTCTGTTGGTGTTGGCGTTACTCTTGTTCATTTAAAAGCTTCATTTCATTTTTTGCCTTGCTTGGTAGAAGCAGGAATTGCCTAAAGTGTGGTGTTGATGGGGAGGGAGGAAAACCAATCAACCTTCTATATTCTCCATCGAATCAATAGAAATTGTTTAATGGCTTATGAAACAGACCATTAGAGAAACAAATTGTTCTTGATGCTGCTACCGTGGCCTCGTTCGCTTTCTTTTTTTATCAATTTTAGACCAAATTTGAAATTTGTTAACGCTCAATATATTTTGTGCAGAACCTGCAACGGTAAGCGATGAAGAGAAGAAGCATGGTAGTAGTAAGTAGATCAACAACATATTGTTTTATGGCAATCAGGTTATGGCCAATTCAATGGTGCCTTCAGCAGCAGCAGAACAAACAGAGAAGGGTGCGCTTTTCTTAAAATTTTGCCGTGCGAATTTTTCTTTTCTCCATTCCTGTGGCGAGGGTGTTGCTAACCATTACCCCACGATACCAGCAACACACATTTCATAATTCATATCTTTAAAATTGAGATCTGGTAGCACTTCATCCGTAACTTCAATAATGACTCTAAAGGTTTAAGATTTGTTATTTATTATGAATCGGTAGATTCATGCGAGGTGATAGAGATAGGAGAGAAAACAGCTACCAAGACAAAGGCAAAACACATTTATGTAGGTATTTTAGAGAAATCGAAAGTGGATAAATGTCAAGCAGAGTAGCATATCCATGCCCATTAACCAACTTGAAATTATGGTGGAAAAAGACATTTCTTACAGTTTTATTAGGCGGCATCTGCAAAACTCCTCTTTGAGATAGAAGGTATAAAGAAGCCATTAAAGGTATCGGAATGAAGTGCATATAGCTATTATAAGACCAATACTAATATGAGAAGCAATAATATGTTAAAGTAGCATAGAATTTTTCGGGATGTTGCAGAAAATATATAACCTGATCAGCATTACTAAAAGCATCACTGGAAAATACACCTGAATTTAAACAGTGGGCTATGTTGAACACACATCCCTTTTGAACCTATAGCTGGAATTGTATTGCTAAGTTGCACATATGTCCAGAGTCAAACCAGAAGGAGACAGGTAAGACCTGGCTCTACATTGTAACCATTGGGTTGCCCAAAAAGTAATTGCGGATTTTTTAAAAGAAAGTAAATGCATTTTTAATAAAACTTAGAATGAACTTTAATCAAATATACTTTTTTTACACTTTTTTTCTAAAGCAAGCTAAAAGTAACAGCTGATAACTGACAGAAGAAAGAATGCAATTACAGAGTCACAAGCTGTAAAAAATTTGTCAACGCCGACTATATGAAAAATCCGCAATTACTTTTTGGGCAACCCAATATATGCAAAAATATTTAGATTTGAAGGAGGGAGGCCACCGTAGCGCAGAGGTTAACTTGTCCGCCTATGACGCTGAACGCCTGGGTTCGAAACCTAGCGAGACCATCAGAAAAAATTTTCAGCGGTGGCTCACCCCTCCTAATGCAGGCAACATTTGTGAGGTAATATGCCATGTAAAAATTCTCTCCAAAGAGATGTCGCACTGGGGCACGACGTTCGGATTCGGCTATAAAAAGGAGACCCCTAATCATTGAGCTTAAACTTGAATCGAACTGCACTCATTGATAGGTGAGAAGTTTGCCCCTGTTCCTTAGTGGGATGTTCATGGGCAAAATTTGTATTTGTACTTAGATTTGAACAGTAATCGATACAAATAAAGAGATATAATGCAAAGGGTGCAAAAACAACCCTTTTCCAAGGGAAAGGGTACAGAAACTACCATTTATCAAGAGAAAGGGTATAGAAACTACCCTTAAACAAAGAAAAGGGTATAAAAACCACCTTAACCGAAGCAAAAGAGTACAAAACAGCTCTTTCCCAAGGAAAAACACAAACTACCATCTTCCAAGAAAGTGTGCGAAAACAACTCTTTTCAATCGAAAACTGAAACAAAAACTTCTACTACATGTTCCCATTCCCATCGGAACGGGTACAAAAACTATCGTTTCCCAAGAGGAGAGGACAGAAACTAGATGCAAAGGGAAAGGGTAGAGAAACTACCCTCTCTCTAGGAAAATTGTACACAAGCAAAGGGAAAGGGTAAAAAAACTACACTATACAAAGAGATAGGGTAAATAAACTACGCTTTTCCTAGCGAAAGGGTAAAGAAACTACCCTCTCCCAAGGGAAAGTGTAAAGAAACAACCCATTCCCATGGGAAAGTGTAAAGAAACTATCCATTCCCAAGGGAAAGGAAAGAAACTATCCTTTCCCAAGCAAAACGGTAAAAAGCTACTCTTTCCCAAGAAAAAGAGTAAGGAAACTAACCTTCTCCAAGGGAAAGGGTAAAGAAACTACTCTTTTCCAAGGGAAAGGGTAAAAAATATTCTTTCTCAAGGAAAAGGGTAAAGAAACTACCCTTTCCCAAGGGAAATGGTAAAGAAACTACCATTTCCCAAAGGAAAGAGTACAGAAACTAATTCGAAAGGAGAGGGTTCAGAAACTACCCTTTCCCAAAGGAAAGGGTGAAGAAACTAGCATTTCCCAAGGGAAAGGGTGAAGAAACTAGCATATCCCAAAGGAAAGGATAAAAAGTTACCCTCTCCTAAGGAAAACGGTAAAGAAAGTACACTTTCAAAAGGGAAAGGGTACATAAACTACCCTATTTCAAGGAAAAGGGTAAAGAAAGTACCGTTTTCCAAGGAAAAGAGCTAAATAATGTACCTTTTACCAAGGGAAAGGGTAAAGAAACTACCCATTCCCAGGGCAAAAGTAAAGAAACTACCCCTTCTCCAGGAAAGGGTAATGAAACGCAAGAGAAAGGGTAAGGAAACTATGCTTTGCCAAGGGAAAAGGTAAGAAACCAAGGGAAAGAGTGAAGAAACTACCCTTTCCTAAAGGAAAGGGTCAATAAACTACATTTTCCCAAGGGAAAGGGCAAATAAACTATTCTTTCCCAAGGGAAAGGGTAAAGAAACTACCCTTTCCCAAAGGAAAGGGTGAAGAAACTAGCATAACCCAAGGAAAATGATAAAAAATTACCCTTTCTCAAGGGAATCGGCAAAGAAACTACTCTTTACCAAGGGAAATGGTAAAGAAACTACCCTTTCAAACGGGAAAGGGTAAAGAAACTACCCTATTCCAAGGAAAAGAATAAAGAAACTATAATTTCCCAAGGGACAGGGTAAAGAAAGTACTCTTTTCTAAGGAAGAGAGTAAAAGAAAGTACCTTTTACCAAAGGAAAGGGTAAAGAAACTACCCTTTCCATAAGGAAAGGGTAAAGAAACTATTCTTTCCCTAGGGAAAGGGTAAAGAAACTATCCTCTCTCAAAGTAAAGAGCAAAGAAAATATTCTTTCCCAAGGGAAAGGGTAAAGAAACTACCCTTTTGCAAGGAAAAGGGCAAAGAAGCTATACTTTCTCAAGGGAAAGGGTAAAGAAATTACCCTTTTCCAAGTAAAAGAGTAAAGAAACTACGCTTTTTCAAGGAAAAGAGTAAACAAACTACCCTGTCACAAGGGGAATGGTAAAGAAAGTACCTTTTACCAAGGGAAAGGGTAACGAAACTACCCTTTCCCGAAGCAATAGGTAAAGCAACTATTCTTTCCCAAGGAAAAGGGTAAATAAACTACCCTCTCCCAAAGAAAACACTAAAGAAACTATCCTTTCCCAAGGGAAAGGGTAAAGAAACTAACCTTTCGCAAGGGAAATGGTAAAAATACTACCCTTTCCCAAGGGAAGGAAAAGGGAAAGGAAGGGAAACTATCCTTTCCCAAGGTAAAGCGTAAAGAAACTTCCCTTTCCCAAGGGAAAAAGTAAAGAAACTACCCTTTCCCAAGGGAAAGGGTAAATAAACTAATATTTCCCCAGGGAAAGGGTAAATAAACTAGCATTTCCCAAGAGAAAGGGTAAATAAACTAGCATCTCCCAAGGGAAAGGGTAAAGAAACTACCCTTTTGCAAGGGTAAAGAATGGGTAAAGAACTTACCCTTTTCCAAGGGAAAGAGTAAAGAAACTACCCTATTCCAAGGAAAAGAGCAAAGAAACTATAATTTCCCAAGGGAAAGGGTAAAGAAACTACCCTCTCCCAAAGGAAAGACTAAAGAAAGAAGCTACCTATCCCAAGGGAATGGATAAAGAAACTACCCTTTCCCAAGGCGAAGGGTAAAGAAAGTGCCTTTTACCAAGGGAAAGGGTAAAGGAACTACCCTTTCTCAAGGGAAAGGGTATAGAAACTACCCTTTACCTAGGGACAGGGTACAAAACCTTCCCTTTCCCAAAGGAAAGGGTGCAGAAACTAAATTTTCAAAGGGAAATGTTACAGAAAGTACCCTTTCCCAGGGGAAAGGATTAAGAGGGAAAAGGTACAGAAACTACCCTTTCCCAAGGGAAAGTGTACATTAGCTACCCTTTTCCTAGGGAAAGTGTACAGAAACTACCCTTTACCAAGGGAAAGGTTACAAAAACTTCCCTTTCCCAAAGGAAAAGGTACAGGAATTACCCTTTCCTAAAGGAAAGTGTACAGAAACTACCCTTTACCAAGGGAGAGGAAACAGAAAATACCCTTTCCCATGGGAAAGAGTACAAAAACTATCCTTTTTCGAGGGGAAAAGGTCCAAAAACTACCCTTTTCCAAGGGAAAGGGTACAAAAACTACCCTTTCTCTAGGGAAAGTGTACAAGGACTACCCTCTCTCAAGGGAAAATTTACAAAACCTACCCTTTCCCAAGGATAAAGGGTACAAAAACCAACTTTTCTCTAGGGAAAAGGTACAAACTACTACTTTCTTTAAGGGTACGAAACGTCTCTTTCCCAAGGGAAGGGGTAAACAAAATGCCCTCCTCAAACGGAGGGGGGTACAAAAGCCACCCATGCCTTAGGGAATATTTATAATTCGTGTTTATTTGTGTGAATTAATTTAAAATAATACCCTGTACCACAGTAGTGGTGTAGGGAATAAATAGAAATGGTATAGAATTGTGCTTGTGTGTGCCTTTTCTTAACACTTCATGTCACTTCCATTAACCTGATGTTTACTTTTCTTTAGAGAAAGTTGTAGAAAAATTGTTTGTTGTCTTCTTAAAGCTGACTATGATTTTTGCTTTTTCAACAGCTCTTCTCATGTGCTTATTTGCTATTGTTATTCTTGTATTTCAGGTTTTTGTTTGTTTCTTTGCTTGTGGTAGGAAAAAGGGAAGAATGAAATAAAGAAGGAAATATGATCCTTTTTAGAAATTATGGTAGCTGTGGTTGTTGTTGTTGTTATTCTTGCATTTACGTTTAGTTTGTGAAATTGAATAAAGAAAATGTTTTCTTTTTTGGAAAGCACAAGAAGGCACACAAACGCACATAATCACATTTAGACACTTAACTCAAACACATACACACTTGTATTCATGGCAAATGATTGTATGTGTTATGGGTAAATGTAATAGAACTTCTTCAAGGAGTAAGATGAGTACAAAAGGGGAGCATCGAGTAATTCGTTGGTGAACAACTTAGGGGAGCCTGAGTACATTCATAGACGTAAGTTTACTATAATTTATACCTTTTCCACTGTTAACTACAAATTTTCTTAGGTTACCTTCGAGAGCAAGGTCATGCCGTATAAGTAATGAACAAGTAAAAGTGTGCTAAGTTCGGCTGGGCCCAAACTTGGGAGCCAACCACCATGGGTTCTGGTAAAAATTTATACAAATTAAATTTAGTTGAAGGGCATATTATTATTCTACATACCAAACTTCTGTCATACCACCAAAGATTAAAGCTTCTAGGAACCCAATAAGGATGATGAAGAGACCAGTTTACATGGGAGCGATATCAGGTTATAGACTGATTTGGAACGTACTTGGCACAGTTGCTGGAAGTCGTAATAGAAGATGGCTTGCGAAATTTCAGCTAAAACGAAAAAAATTACGACTTGTAAGGAATCAAGAAATCAAATCGGTAGATCGGTTTATATGAAAGCTAGACCAGGTTATAGACCGATTTGGATTTTACTTAGTACAGTTCTTGAAAGTCATAACAGAACACTACATGCAAAATATCAGCCAAAGTGGATAAAAATTGCGGCTTGTAAGGGCTCAAGAAGTCAAATCGGGAGATCGGTTTATAGGGGAGCTATATCAGATTATAAATCGATTTGGACCGTACTTGACACAGTTTTTAGAAGTCATAATAGAACACCACATGAAAAATTTCAGCGAAATCGGGCAAAAATTGCGGCTTTCTAGGGCGGGCTCAAGAATTCAAATCATGAGACCGGTTTATACGGGAGCTATATCAGGTTATAGACCGATTCGAACCGTACTTGGCTAAGTTCTTGGAAGTCATAACGGAACACTGCGTGCAAAATTTCAGCCAAATCGGACCAAAAATTCGGCTTCCAGGGACTCAAGAAGTCAAATAGGGAGATCGGTTTATATGGGAGCTATATCTAAATCTGAATCGATACGGACCTGTGCAAAATTTCAAGCGGCTAGTTCTACGCGTTCGACCGCTATCGTGATTTCGACAGATGGACGGACGGAATGGCTAGATCAAATCAGAATGTCAAGATGATCCAGAATATATAGACTTTATGGGGTCTTAGACGAATATTTCGAGGTGTTACAAACGGAATGACTAGATTAGTATATCCCCATCCTATGGTGGTGGGTATAAAAATGAATGCATTTGAAAGCAACAGTATTACTGGCTTTTGTATAATGAAGGCAAGTCAAAGGCAACGAAATTATGAATTCTGAAATTATAAAATCGAATGTTAGCAATTTGTTCTCTGATGGGAAATAATTTGAAAAACAATAAAATTTTTGTTTTTGCTCTTCTCTCTCTCACTCTCTCTCTCTCTCTTCTCAGACGAGTTCAATGATCGGAAATTTTCTTTGCAAGTGGAAAAGGAAAGACAGAGATCGTACTCATCAGCAATATTAGGTGTGAAGGCATCAAGGGCCTACTGTTGCCGGACGGCTGATGAGTAACTGTAATCAAATTACGAAACGTGTGTGTTGTGATCTCGGGCTGCGTCGACCCGAAAGGCTTGGGATTAATCAAGCTTATTGACGGCAGTTCTTCGACCTTCACTGCCAAATCGTCTGGCCTTTTATTTCTCCTTCTCCTTATTCCGTTATGGCCCGGCAACCAAACGATGCGAATTGTGCCATCCTCAGAGAAGGCTTTAATCTCCTTCTTACGCAGCAAGAGTGTTCGTGACCTTACTCACCTGGTTGTTATTGCCCTTATGGCCATTTTACTGTCCGTAAAGATGTTCACACTGGACTTCTTTGCGTTAGCACCGCAACACCTCACACATTCCGTGATCCCCCCTATCTACGCCTGCAGTTCAGACAGTATGGTCAGGCAGTCTAAAACAGATCTCAGTCCCTGTGTACGCAATAAATAATCCCAGACCCACTCTGTCCTCTAGGTTTGATCCACCCGTATAATATGATCTTGCAGCTGGCAATACTAGGTTTCCATCAGTCCAAGACAGTTCCGCTGGCAGCAGTGCCTCGCACTAGATCTCAAGTGTCGTCGCAGATATCAGATCGGAAACCTCTTCCCTTCCTTCCAGCTTTTCTATCGTCGACTCGATTGTACCTCGATGGTATGAGCTGCTCCTATCCTGAATCCATTCTCCCATCGCCTTAAGTCTCATAGCCACTCTACTCTACTCTACTCTACTCTACTCTACCGCTACTCTACTCTACAGCTACTCTACTCTACCGCTACTCTACTCTACCGCTACTCTACTCTACTCTACCGCTACTCTACTCTGCCGCTACTCTACTCTACAGCTACTCTACTCTACCGCTACTCTACTCTACCGCTACTCTACTCTACCGCTACTCTACTCTACCGCTACTCTACTCTACCGCTACTCTACTCTACTCTACTCTACTCTACCGCTACTCTACTCTACCGCTGCTCTACTCTACCGCTACTCTACTCTACCGCTACTCTACTCTACCGCTACTCTACTCTACCGCTACTCTACTCTATCGCTACTCTACCGCTACTCTACTCTACCGCTTCTCTACTCTACCGCTACTCTACTCTACCGCTACTCTACTCTACCGCTACTCTACTCTACCGCTACTCTACTCTACCGCTACTCTACTCTACCGCTACTCTACTCTACCGCTACTCTACTCTACCGCTACTCTACTCTACCGCTACTCTACTCTACCGCTACTCTACTCTACCGCTACTCTACTCTACCGCTGCTCTACTCTACCGCTACTCTACTCTACCGCTACTCTACTCTACCGCTACTCTACTCTACCGCTACTCTACTCTACCGCTACTCTACTCTACCGCTACTCTACTCTACCGCTACTCTACTCTACCGCTACTCTACTCTACCGCTACTCTACTCTACCGCTACTCTACTCTACCGCTACTCTACTCTACCGCTACTCTACTCTACCGCTACTCTACTCTACTCTACCGCTACTCTACTCTACCGCTACTCTACTCTACCGCTAATCTACTCTACCGCTACTCTACTCTACCGCTACTCTACTCTACCGCAACTCTACTCTACCGCTACTCTACTCTACCGCTAATCTACTCTACCGCTACTCTACTCTACCGCTACTCTACTCTACCGCTACTCTACTCTACCGCTACTCTACTCTACTCTACCGCTACTCTACTCTACCGCTACTCTACTCTACCGCTACTCTACTCTACCGCTACTCTACTCTACTCTACCGCTACTCTACTCTACCGCTACTCTACTCTACCGCTACTCTACTCTACCGCTACTATACTCTACCGCTAATCTACTCTACCGCTACTCTACTCTACCGCTACTCTACTCTACCGCTACTCTACTCTACCGCTACTCTACTCTACCGCTACTCTACTCTACCGCTACTCTACTCTACTCTACTTTACTCTTCCCTACCGCTGCTCTGCGCTACCTCCACTCTACTTTACAAACTGTATGTCAGTGGGTTGGACCTCATCGCTCCGCCTATCCCAAGACAACATGTTCTCTCAAGCTGATGTATTATCCTAACGATACGTTTATCTCCATCGCACTCCACCCAACTAATGACGCGTAAGTAAATATTGGTCTAAACACGCTCCTGTAGAGCAAATGGACTACCTCGGATTCAGGCCCCATAGCGTCCAACATCTGTGAGCCTTCATTTCAGTTTCCTGTCCAAGATTACACTTAAGTATTTGACCTTGTCAGATATCGAAATCGTTCTACTGAGGAAATGTGGTGCGTCAAGTTGACCCACCTTCGTCTCCCTTGGCATATTCTGGGTTAACATTGAGATTTCTAGGTCTAGCCTAGTCGTGTGCCATCTGCAAGACCCTTTGGCCCTTGTACATAGCTGGTTCGAATCCTTATCCCTTACAAGTATTATAACATCATTTGCGTAGTAGACAGGTTCAAATTCCTTCTCAATCAGCATCCGCAATAGGTTATTTATGTTGGTCACCCATAGGAGTGACGTTAAAATGCCCCCTCCCCTGTGGCGTTGCCTGTGCCACTTTTTCCTTTATATCTATGTCATCAGATCCCCAATTTTTCCACGTGTTCCTTAGCATATGGTTTATCCGGTCTCTAAGGACCCGGTCTACCTTGGTACTGGTCTAAGGATTGGATCAGTGTGTCGGTCCGCACATTGCTTAAAGCCCCCTCGATATCAGTGCATACCGCCAATGTGTACGTCTTGCCATCAAAGGATTCTTCCATTTTATGCACAACTTCATGCAGGGCAGTCTCCACCGACCTTCCCTTGACATAATCATGCTGTTTGTATTTCAGCTGGCAAGATGTTGTAACGAAATTACAAAACGCGACTCATAATTGTTGGTGTGTGTTGCGATCTTTGGCTTTTCCTCTCCGATCACTGAGCTAGTCTCGAAAAAGAAACAAACAAAAAATTTGCAAAATTTAATGATCTTCGCCCTAACAGGCAAAAAAACTTGAAAATACAATTTTTTTTTCATTAAAATACTATTTTCCTAAAAAAAATTCTTTGGAATAATTTCTAGAGAAAAATTGGTATCGTCAAAACAAGCCCATTTGTCCTTTACAAATAAACACAACCATCCGGGTGTTTCCACCGGTTTCTTCTTCCCTCGTCTTGTTTTACTCTCTAAAGAAACCAATTTTGGGGGAATGGTTGTAGTATTTTCCCCCCAAAAAAAAAAAGAAATTGTTAGAGCTTCTGTGGCATTGGTGTCTGTTTCGATTTCACATAGATTTGGTTAAGTTGACGTAAATTACTTCCATTACATTAACACGCTTGTATGGCTTGTACGCACACACATCTATGCTTCATGTGTGCTCAGGGGTTTTCTAGTTGGCATCCGTAACAATGTTTGTAAGTGCGTTTGTTTGTGTCGCTTGTTTGTTGTTATCATCAGTGGCAATGTGCGATACGGCGAACGCACACACACACACTCACTCACAGCAATGTAAGAAATTCCATTGAAATAGTTCCGTTTCCGTTGTGGCGTTAAAAAGGTGTTTTTGTTTAACATTGCAAGTGTTGAGGTGGGGTGGAGTGGAGTGGAGTGGGTGCAGGGGAGTATGGCGAAAAGTTCTGAAAGCACAGCTGTTAATAGCTTGGAAATATTTTATGAGATTTATGCTTTAGTGAAGCGTAAACTTATCAATAAATTTATTTAGGGATATGAATGTGCGGATGTGTGCGAGAGTTTGTTCGAAGGACAAAGTACCGAAATACCTTTAATATTCATGGGGTTTTTGTTGGAACAAAAATTGTTATAGTGTTTTTGTTTTTGTGTATTTTTGTTGAACGCTCTAATAAATGTTAATGTTACAGCAATAGTTTATTTGTCGGCAACAAATTCACACATGAATGAATGAATGGTAAACAGGCTTAGAGGATGTCTTTTGGCGCTGTCATTATTAATCATTTGTAATAGAGATGATCTTTGGTGGCACAGGGGATAATGTGGGTGTGTCTGTAGTTAATGAACTAATTGAATTATATGAGAAAACTGCTGGTCTATTATTATGAAGGATAATATATGAATATTATGGTGTATAAAACTAAGTTGCAATGAACTGCGCTTGATACAGACACCGGTAGATGGGAAACATTTTCGTTATCACCAGTTGTAGTTCTTTAGATATTCGACATGATTATAGACCGATTTCCTGATTTAAGGTCTCATAAAATGTCATAGAAGGAGCATTCATTGCTCTATTTTATTAAAAGTTTGAAAGGTGAGTTGTCTTAAACCCCTACACATCCCTCTAGATTTGTTCCAGATCGGAACATATTCACAATTAGCTGTCATATAGACCGATCTACCGATTTTGAGTGTTAAGGCAAATGAAGTAATGAGTTTTATTTGTTTCTTCTATTTTTATAAAAAAATATTAAAATTTTATTTTAATTTTTTTTAATGGTGTACATTGGGATGTGCATTATACACGGCTCAAGCAAAACATGCCTGCTGGAAGCTTTTCTGCGTTCAGGTCAATAGCGTTAAAGACGCTGCCAGGATGAAAAAGTTTCTTTCGAAAACCCATGTCCAAACTGAAACGTTATTAGACGACAGGGAGTGAGAGCAGAGACAACCGAGGACATGTAGAGTCTTTTGCGAAAAAAAAACCCATTTTCCACTGGATACGACGGGATTCGCAGAGACACCGAAATCTTGGAAATTGATCGAAGGCTTATCATTAAAGAATTTATGATGAAGGAATCCTTGAGGTCCGAAAATACTTTGGGCGATAAGAAGTTTCGACTGCTTAAGTCGCCACGCCCTGATGATGTATCACCGACTGAATTTCAAGCTGTGTCTGATAGACTGGTTCCCTGGCTTAGGGAGATATACTTTGCGTGTTTCAGAATGTCATATATACCTCTGAGATGGAGGGACACCAAGGTCGTTTTCATTCCGAAAGCAGGAAAACACTACCACACGAAGGCGAAAGATTTTCGTTCTATTAGTCTGTCATCCTTAATGCTGAAGACTTTTGAGAGCTTGATAAAAACATATCTTGGGGCAAAGATCCCTGGAGATCGCCTATCGCGGCAGCATAGGCAAATCCATTGAAACAGCTCTTCACGACCTAGTCGGCTACAAAGAGGATTCTTTCGCTATCAAGGAATTTACAATGGTAACATGTTTTGAAACTGCAGGTGCTTTCAATAATGTAACACCGACATCAATCATGAAGGAGTTGGAGTTTCTAGGCATCAACTCTACCGCAAATAAGTTTATTAATAACTTACTTACTAAAAGATGCATTACGGCAGGCTTGGGATCTGTGGATCTAAAAAGATGGGTCAGTAGAAGAACATCTCAAGGAGGTGTACTGTACTCCTCTACTTCGGAATATAGCCATTAACAAAATATTATTGTCTGTGGAAGAAAAAGGTGTAAAAGTGGTCGCGTATGCTTATGACGTGGCAATTGCGGTGAGGGGAAAGTTTACCAGCATTCTAATGGATACACTTCAGGAAGCTTTACGTGCAACAGCAAACTGGGCTACCGAAAGTGGTGTAGGTATAAATTCGAGAAAAATGGAAGTAGTTCTTTTCAGTAGGAGATACAAGATGCCAACAGTGGAAACTGTTTCCTTGGGTGGACAGAATGTTCCTTTTACAGAAAGCGCAAAATACCTGGGTGTTTTGCTGGACAATTGCTGGAAATTGAACTTCAAATCCAACATTTTTGAAAGGGGAAGAAAGGCAACTCTTGCTCTATACAGCTGCAAGAGAGCCATTGGGTCTATACACCTGCAAGAGAGCCATTGGCTCTATACACATGCAAGAGAGCCATTGGCCCTATATACCTGCAATAGAGCCATTGGCAAGAGTTGGGGGTTTAGACCGCGCATAGGTTATGTCATGTATTGGTTACATACTGCAGTTGTCAGACCCATAATGCTATATGGTGTTGTGGTCTGGTGGACGGACCACGTAGCTTCAAAAGTCCACCTGCTGCTCAATACTTAACCGGATCCAAATGATGGCTTGTTTGTGCATCACAGCCGCACTGAGGACGACACCATCTGATGCAATGAATTTAATGCTACATCTTATGCCTCTGGACATTGTGGCTAGACAGATGGCAGCAACCACTGACGTGAGGTTAAGGAAGCTTTCTCATTGGTCATGTGTAGCTGCGGATAATGTGTTATCCTTGATACAATATCGGAAAATTCCAGGCAGTGTGGATTACACCCTACCTGAGCCGCTGTTTTATAAAAAGTACTGTACCACTATTCCTGATAGAATTGAAACTATTGGGTTGCCCAAAAAGTAATTGCGGATTTTTTAAAAGAAAGTAAATGCATTTTTAGTAAAACTTAGAATGAACTTTAATCAAATATACTTTTTTACACTTTTTTTCTAAAGCAAGCTAAAAGTAACAGCTGATAACTGACAGAAGAAAGAATGCAATTACAGAGTCACAAGCAGTGAAAAAATTTGTCAACGCCAACTATATGAAAAATCCGCAATTACTTTTTGGGCAACCCAATAAGATATCCCTCGTAGCAGAAGTTACATAGACTTCTAGCGGATGGTTCCAAATTAGACGACCACGTGGGCTTTGGGATGTATTCTAAAGATCTAGAACTGAGTATCGAAATAGTTACCCGACCACTGCAGTGTGTATCAAACGCAGATCCTTGCAATTAAAGAAGTGATGGAATGGCTATGATATAATGTCATTACGACGATTGACATAAATATCTTCTCAGACTGCCAGGCAGCCATTAAATCTCTGGAGAACGTATTTCTCAACACAAAAACCGCTCTCGACTATCGCAGATCTCTCAACGAGATGGCTGAACAGTTCAAAATTCTTCCGGTGCCGGGCCACAGAGATATCCCAGGGAACTGGACAACTGGACAAAGTGGACAAGCTTGCGAGACTAAGAACTATACCACACATTCCAGGGATACTGGAATCTGTGCGTATGCCTCTAGAGACATATGTAAGCTAAGTTTTCAGGATCAGGCCCGAAGGACAACGATCGATAGATCATCACAAATAGAGAGGGCTGTGAGCATTACAAAACTATGTGGCCTAATCTACCGCATTGCTGTCATTGGCTAGAACAGACGTCTCAGTCATTGTGTCCGTCATGACAGGTCACTGTCTAATCGGAAAACATGCTGACAGACTGCAGGTTGCAAGCAACGACTTTTGCAGAAGCTATGAGGACATCGAAAAAGAAGAGACTATAGAACACTTTCTGTGTGTGTGTCCCGCACTAGCATTCAGAACCACATTAGGTTCTCATTTCTTTGAAAACCTGTCTGATTTAGCAAATGTGAACATTCACAAGTTGTTGGGCTTTTTAGAGCGATCTGGATGGTTCAACTGTAGGAACTATAAGACATCTTCCTTCTTCTGTTCCTGTGGTATCACAATGGACGAATTGAGTCTGATGGCAGACTGCCACTTAAACCTAACCTAACCTAACCTTATCCTTGAGGAGCTTCAAATCATTTAAGTCACTCGGACCTGATGGAAGATTTCCTGCGTTACTACAGAAAGAGGCAGCCTATCTGGCGCCTCATCTGACCAAAATTTTCATGGAGTGCCTGGGACTTGCATATACTTCGAGGTTGTGTATAAAATAGAAGAATCCTTCGATGCCAAGACGTACACATTGACGGTATGCACTGACATCGAGGAGGCCTTTAACAATGTGCGGACCGACAAACCGATCCAATTCTTAGACCAGTACCAAGGTGAACCAGGTCCTTAGAGACTGTATAAACCATATGATAAGGAACAGGTGAAAAAAATGGGGATCTCATGACATAAATATAGGGAAGAAAGTGAAACAAGGCACACCACAGGGAGGGCATATTATCGCAACTCCTATGGGTGACTACCATTAGTAACCTATTAGGGATGTTGACTGAGGAGGGATTTGAACCCGTCTGCTACGCAAATGATGTTATAATACTTCTAAGGGATAAGGATCCCAACCAGCTATGCAAAAAGACCAAAAGGGTCTTGAAGTGGCACACCACTGGGATAGACCTAGGTGTCTCAATGTTTACCCAGAGAAGACTCAAATCTGCCTGTTCACGAGGAAGATGAAGGTGGGCCAATTTGATGCACCACGTTTCCTCAATAGAACGATTTCGATATCTGACAAGGTCAAATACTTAGGTGTGATCTTAGACAGGAAACTGAATTGGAAATTTCACAATCACTAGCAAACTGAGAGGGCTCACAGATGTCGATATGGGGCCAGAATCCCAGGATAGTCCACTGGCTCCACAGGAGCGTGATTAGACCGACTGTTTTTTACGTGTCAGTAGTTTGGTGGACTGCTATGGGGAAAAAGTGCAACGTTATGATAATATATCATGTTCAGAAAACATGTTGTCTTGGTATAGGCGGAGCGATGAGAACCACGCCCACTAGGGCACTGAAAACAATTCTAGATATTCAACCCATTTACATACAGATTAACTGTGAGGCAGCTACTGTGGCTATGAGACTTAAGGCGATGGGAGAATGAATTGAGAATGGGAGCAGCTCATACCATCGGGATACAATCGAGGCGTCGATAGCAATGCTGGTAGGAAAGGAAGAGGTTTCCGATCGGATACCTGAGACGAAACTTGAGGTCGAGTGCGAGACACTACTGCCAGCGGCACACTTTTGGATTGAGGGAACCCTAGTATTGCCATCTGGAAGATCATGTTATACGGATGGATCAAAACTAGAGGACAGAGTGGGCCTGGGGGTCTACATTGATAACCCAGGGACTGAGATCTGCGTTAGACTGCCTGACCATAATACGGTCCTGCAGGCGGAGATTCGGGCGATCACGAAATGCGTGAGGTGGTGTGGTACTAACGCTAGGACGTCGAGCGTGAATATCTTTATGGACAGTAAACTGCTCATAAGGGCAACAACAACAGGACGATAAGGTAACGAGCAATCTTGGAGTATAAGAACGAGATTAACGCCTTCTTTGAGGATGGCACAATGCGCATCGTTTGGTTTCTGGGCATTAACGGAGTAAGGGGAAATAAAAGGGCAGACGATATGGGCGTCGAGGGCAGATGAATGACGCCAACAAACTTGGTTAACCTGACGCTTTTGGGTCGAAGCAGTCCGATATAAGGGAGTGGGCGACGAATGCGCTGCATCCCTTTGGAACACCGAAACAGTCGGTAGGACGACGAAAATCCTAAGGGTTGATCCCGATCGTGAGAGGACGACGCTATTACTGAAAGGAAGTAAGCAGGAGACCAGTATAGCTTTTGTTATCATAACGAGACACATACGAGCTCACTTAGGTAAAATCGATACGGCAAGTGATAGCATGTGTAGGGCATGCGGGGAAGATGATGAGACGTTGGAGCATTTCCTTTGTCACTGCCCGGCTTTCGCGGCTAAAAGTGGGGACACAATACCAGACATGAACCAACTTGAGGGAATGACATAGAAAACAATTAAAGATTTTGTAAGTAGCACGGAATTCCTTCCTCAATTTTTTTTTTCGAGGTTACTTTATAATTTTTAGAGCGCACAACAAGCCGATTACTGGCTAAGGTGTGTATCCATAGTGGCATGGGGCGGATTAATATCTGCACTCTCTTTTCAACCTTACCTTACTCACCCTATCGAAAATATCTAATGGTGCGATTATCGATAGCTCTACGGCGAAAAGGATACCGCAGAACCAATCCCTGATCAGGGCATAGAATGTTTTCCTCCAAGTCAGATTGAGGTCCAAGTATCAGTGGCTCTATTGAACAACAAGGCAGCAGGAACCGATGGGTTGCTCGCTGAACTATTTAAGACCGGAAGAGACGAGCTAAAATGGCATCAGCTCGTGTGCGTTATCTGTCTAGACGAAAGCATACCCGATGAATGAAATCTCAGCAGACTATGTCCCTCCCATAAGAAAAGGGCAAACTACCGCTGAAAATTTTTGGTGATGTCCTGGCCAGGTTTCCAACCCAAGCGTCATAGGCAGACAAGCTAGCATGCGCTACGGTTGTAGCCTCTTTAAGGTTGGAGAAATGGAAAGTTGTCACACACTGCATTAAAGATATAAACCAACATTACCATTTTCCCGAAAGCCTATATTCGCCTCTACAAATGTCTAGGACATTTTTTGCCGCTCAGTTCAACAGATATAAAATTTAGGACTTATTTCCAATTTTTTCGCTAATTGGCGACCTTGGCATAGTTGAACGTATCAAAATACAACGGTTGTGTTGGCCATGCCTTGTTGTTAGAATGAATGAAGAAGCTCCAGCGAAGAAGTCTTTTGAAGGCCACCATAATAGAACATGCAAATTGGGACGATCAGACTTTTGTCTGAGAGAAAGAGCAGGTGGTGAAACACATTTCGAAACTTGGTGTTAGAGATTTTAGAAGGAGTGCAAAAGGTTGAGGCGCCTGGAAAGCTATTCGGCTAATGGACAAATATTCTTACATAGCCACTTAAAGATCGGAACACGTTTAAATATGGGCCATATGGACCGATCTGCCGATTTTTAGTCTTAAGCCTGATGAAGTAATGCGTTTTTATGCCACCACCACCATAGCACGGGGGTATACTAATCTAGTCATTCCGTTTGTAACACCTCAAAATATTTATCTTGGACCCCATAAAGTATATATGTTTTTGATCGTCTAGACATTCTGAGTCGATTTAGCCGTATCCGTCCGTCCGTCTGTCGTAATCACTATAGCGGTCGAACGCATAAACCCAGCCGTTTGAAATTTTGCACAGATACTTTTTATTGTTGTAGGTCATTGGTGATTGCAAATGGGTCATATCGGCTTAGACTTGGATATAGTTCTCATATAAACCGATCTCCAGATTTGACTTCTTGAGCCCCTGGAAGCCGAAATTTTTGTCAGATTTGCCTGAAATGTTGCACGTAGTGTTCTGTTATGACTTCCAACAATTGTACCAAGTTCGGTCTAAGTCGGTCTATAACCTGATATAGCTCCCATATAAACCGATCTACCGATTTGACTTCTTAAACCCCTGAAAGCCGCAATTTTCGTCCGATTTGGCAAAAATTTTGCATATAGTGTTCTGTTAAGACTTTCTACAGCTGTGCCAAGTCCAGTCCAAATCGGTATATAACCAGATATAGCTCCCATATAAACTGATCTCCTGATTTGACTTGTTTGGCCCTTGGATGTCGTCATTTTTGTCCGATTTAGCTTAAATTTTGCACGCTCTGTTCTGTTATGACCAACAACTGTGTCATATGCGGTCCAAATCGGTCTATAACCTGATATAGCTTCCATATAAACCGAAATTCCGATTTGACATCTTTAGCATCTGAAAGCAGCCATTTTCATCCTAATTAGCCTAAACTTTGCACATAGTATTATCATATGACTTTTGACAACTGTGCCAAGTACGGACTGAGTCGGTCTATAGCCTGGTATAGCTACCATATAAACTGATCTGCCGATTTGACTTCTTGAATCCTTACAAGCCGCAATTTTTGCCCGATCTGGCTGAAATTTTGCATGCGGTGTTCTTTTACGACTTCCAACAATTGTTTCAAGTACAGTCCAAATCGGTTATAACCTAAAATAGTTCCCATATAAACCTACCTCCCGATTTCACTCCTCCTTACGAGCCGCAATGTATGTCCGATTTGGATGAAATTTTGTATACGGACTTCCAACAACTATACCAAGTACGGTCCAAATCAGTCCATAACTTGATATAGGTCCCATGTAAACTGGTCCGTCTGTCTGTAGAAATCACGCTACAGTCTTTAAAAATAGAGATATTGAGCTGAAATTTTGCAGATTCTTTTTTTGTCCATAAGCAGGTTAAGTTCGAAGATGGGCTATATCGGACTATAACTTGATATAGCCCCCATATAGACCGATCCGCCGATTTAGGGTCTTAGGCCCATAAAAGCCACATTTATTATCCGATTTTGTTGAAATTTGGGGCAGTGAGTTAGGCCCTTCGACATCTTTCGTCAATTTGGCTCAGATCGGTCCAGATTTGGATATAGCTGCCATATAGACCGATCCTCCGATTTATGGTGTAAGGCCCATAAAAGCCACACCCATTATCCGATTTTGCTGAAATTTGGGACAGTGAGTTGTGTTAGGTCCTTTGACATATTTCTTCAATTTAGTTCAGATCGGTTCAGATTTGGATATACCTGCCATATAGACCGATTTCTTGATTTAAGGTTTTGGGCCCACAAGAGGCGCATTTATTGCCCGATGTCGCCGGAATTTGGGACAGTGAGTTAAGTTAAGACCCTTGACATACTTCTGCAATATCGCACAGATCGGTCCAGATTTGGATATAGCTGCCATATAGACCGATATCTAGGTTTAAGGTTTTGGGGCCATAAAAGACGCATTTATTGTCCGATGTCGCTGAAATTTGAGACAGTGAGTTTGGTTAGGCTCTTCGACGTCCTTCTTCAGCTCGGTCCAGATTTGAATATAGCTGCCATATAGACCGATCTCTGGATTTACAGTTTAGGGCCCATAAAAGAGGCATTTATTGTCCGATTTCGCCGAAATTTGGGACAGTGCTTTGTGTTAGGCTCTGTTTATGCAACTTGGCCCAAATCGGTCCAGATTGGGATATAGCTGCCATGTAAACCGATATCTCGATTTAAAGTCTTGGCCCCATAAAAGGCGCATTTATAATCCGATTTCACTGAAATTTGACACAGTGACTTATTTTCGGGTTTTCGACATCCGCGTCGTATATAGTTCAGATCGATATGAGGTATATGAGTATAAGGTATGAAATTTTCACCGAATTTTGATGAAAGGTGGTTTACATATATACCCGAGGTGGTAGGAATCAAAAGTTCGGCCCGGCCGAACTTAACGGCTTTTTACTTGTTTATTTTGTATTCGTTTTTAGCGGAGAGGTTAGCAAGTCCGCCTATGACGCTAAACGCCTGAGTTCGAATCCTTAGTGGAATGTTCATGGGCAAAATTTGCAATTTGCATGCATGTTTAGTAGAATCCATGGTAGTGGGTTTCCAAACAAATTTTGCCCATGAACATTCCACTAAGGAACAGGGGCAAACTTCTCACATATTAATGAGTGCAGTCCGATTCAAGTTCAAGTTCAATGATAAGGGTCCTCCTTTTTTATAGCCTAGTCCGAACGGCGTGTCGCAGTTCGACATCTCTTTGGAGAGAAGTTTTACATGGCATAGTACCTCACAAATGTTGCCAGCATTAGAAGGGGGAAAACCACCGCTGAAAATTTTTTCTGATGGTCTCGCCAGGATTCGGCGTCATAAGCGAACATGCTAACCTCTGCGCTACGGTGGCCTGTCGAACTTAGCACGCCTTTACTTGTTTCTCGTTTCTTCTAGTTTTATAGAAAAATATTTAAATTTTATTTTAGTTTTTTTTTTATTGGTGTATTTGCCAAACTTTGATTCCTCTTCTGCAAACAAATCCCATTTTTCTTCTTTGCTCACAAAACCAGAACAACAAACTATTCACAAAACAAGAAATTCATAGGACGTTTGGTATGAAAATTCTCGTACACCGTAAAACTAATAATCATAAATTAAACAACAATCGATGTGGAAAAACTTTTCGACCTTTGCTCTTCCGGCCAGACCAAGACCCGGCCAAGCACAAGACCTTTCATATAACAGCCATAGCTGCAACAGCTTCAACCGTAGTGTTTACTTAAGACCATCATCAGTGGCAGCAGCAGTAGCAGTAGCAGTGGCAAACTAAAAGTAATTCCTTAATTGAATTTTAATTACACTTTTTCCACTTTTTTCCCTTACTGGTGAACTCGACCTGTGTGCGAAGGTCCATCGGATGGACTACTACTACGTGGCAAACTCACACATAAAATCTCCCATTTACTCTATGCCACCATCCTGCTTGTCCTGCTGAAAAACAACAAATAACAAATCTACAGATGTTGTTCTTGTGTTAAGGATCTTGAAGCAAATGGCCATTCTAGGGCGAGAGTGTTGTAAATGTGTTGCTGCTGCAAGTCCAAGATTAAGGTGATGGTGGTGGCAGCAGAGGTGATGCCTTTGCTGTTATTTATGCTGCTTTTCTTACTTTGGCAAAAGGTGGCGGGCATGATGTCTTGAAGAGGGAGGTAATGATGGTTGCTCTTATCAAAGGGCAATTGCTTTCATGCTTTCGTACCAAGGCAAGTTTTCCCTCACTTTGGTTGTTTTTGTTGTAGTTGTCGTCGTTGTTGTGTTTATTTGTTGTTTATGGAGAAATAAATATTCAACGAAAATGTATGAAGAAAATATGCAAAATAAAAGTTTAAACTAAATTTACAAAAGTTTGTCGTAGCACCAACATAACCTTCAGTTCAACTCCTGTTGATGATGCTGCTGACAGCAAATTATCATTACAATAACAAATGATGAAGAAGAAGAACTTCTGCACCTTAGAATTAGTTAGAACAGAGAAGATGAGTCCATATACAGTTATATCTCGAGTACTCTTCGAACAGAAATTAAAATTGACGGCGGTGAACATTTTCACTTTAATGGATGATGACTTTGGCGAAACGGTACAGTGATGAGTTGGGACTTGTACCGTTAGAGTGAAAGAGATTTTTTGGAAAAATGAAATTTTTTCACTATATTTGATGAATGTATTATTGGAGGAAAATTTGCAAACGAAGGTCTCCTGTCACCAATGCCAATGCATCATAGAATCTATGCTTTAAAAATGGAATTCATAAAGGGGGAAGTTCAATTCTGGGACGGAATGTAAAGAAACTCCTTTGAAACTCTAAATGCATGGAATAAAGTTACCAAGAGTTACTAAACACAACAAGTTTTCATTTTGCGGATAATGGAACTATTTGGCGCTATGCCTGGAAAAGCTCGGTTTTGATTAGCAAACCATTGACCTATGGTTGCCCAAAAAGTAATTGCGGATTTTTTAAAAGAAATTTAATGCATTTTTAATAAATCTTAGAATGAACTTTAATCGAATATACTTTTTTTACTCTTGTTTTCTAAAGCAAGCTAAAAGTAACAGCTGATAACTGACAGAAGAAAGAATGCAATTACAGAGTCACAAGCTGTGAAAAATTTGTCATCCCCGACAATATGAAAAATCCGCAATTACTTTTTGGGTAACCCAATATTTTACATATGCGCCATTTATTGAACTTTTGAAACTTGACGTTGAAACGTTCAAGATATGAATTAAGCTTATCTCGCCATAATTCGCTTTCAATTTGATCAAATACTCTATACCATTCGAAGGGTTTTTTCTCCACTTCTCCAATATTTCAACATTCCTTTCTATCGGCGCAAAAGTTCAGGTTTAATGGCCAAAGCTTTCATAAAGACCCACATTGAAAGGCATTTTCGAAATATACAATCAGTTTTTTAATTGGATCAATTAAAAATTTAATATTTTATAAATTTTTTTTTGCGAAAAGGTCCCTGTATAGTGCACAATCTCGATTTCGATGCTACATGGTTGACATATGTAAACCTCCTGAAACACAAATTGAAGGTCTATGATTTGAGGAAATTGTGCAAATATAGTTTCCCTGTCACCAATGCCAATGCTTTTTAATCGAAAATGACAAAAATTTCTATCACGCTCGTAATTGAAAAAAAGTTTTGACTTAATTAAAGCAAGTTATACTCCGATTCGGAACTGAACTGAATGTCGAAGAACATAGTAGAAGTCATTGGGTAATATTTTAGTCCATTCGGATAAGAATTGCGCCTTGTAGGTGTTCAGGAAGCATTATCGGGAGACCGGTCTATATGGGAGCTGTATCAGGTTACAGATCGATTCAGACCATATTGAGCACGTATGTTTAAGGTCATGGGAAAAGCAGTTGTATAAAATTTCAGCCAAATCAGATAAGAATTGCGATCTCTAGAGAAGTCAAGAACCCAGATCGGTTTATATGGCAGCTATGTCAGGTTATGTACCGATTTGAACCATATTTTTCGCAGTTCTTGGAAGTCATAACAAAATATTGGGTTGCCCAAAAAGTAATTGCGGTTTTTTTTTAAAGAAAGTAAATGCATTTTTAATAAAACTTAGAATGAACTTTAATCAAATATACTTTTTTAC